>NW_006930295.1:0-4558 GCF_000298275.1 Orycteropus afer afer
ATATCACAGCTTGTTGATGAGTTTTCCTCCAATCCTGATGCCACATTCTTCTTCATATAGTGTCCAGCATCTCAGATTATTTGCTCAGCATACAAATTTAGTAAGTATGGTGAAAGCATACAACCCTGACACACTCCCTTCCTGATTTTAAACCATGCCATATTCCTTTGTTCTATTCAAATGACAGCCTTCTGGTCTATGTATAGTTTTTATGAGTACAATCAAGTGTTCTAGAATTCCTATTCTTATCAATATTATTCATAATTTGTTACCATCCATGAACTAGAATGTGTTTGCATAGTCAGTAAAACAAAAGTAAATATCATTCTGGTAGTCTTTGCTTTCAACTAATATCCATCTGACATCAGTAATGATATCCCTTGTTCCATGTCCTCTTCTGAATACAGATTGCTTTCCTGGAAGTTCTCTGTCAATATATTACTGCAATTGTTTCTGAATTACCTTCAGTAAGATTTTTACTTGTGTGTGATATTAATTATATTATTCTAGAATTTTCACATTCTGTGGGATCACCTTTCTTTGGAATGGGTACAAATATGCATCTCTTCCAGTCAGTTGGCCAGGTAGCTGTCTTCCAACTCTCTTGGTATAGCCAACTGAGTGCCTTCAGCTGGGCATCTGTTTGTTGAAACATCTGAACGGGTATTCCGTCAATTCATTGAGCCTTGTTTTTTACCTATCCTTTCAGTGCAGCTTCAACTTCTTCCTTCAATACCATTGTTTCTTGATCATATGCCACCTCCTGAAATGGATGAACATCCACCAATTCTATTTGGAACAATGACTGTGTATTCCCTCCATCTTCTTTTGATGTTTCCTGCATTGCTAATTATTTTGCCCATAGAAACTTTCAATACTGCAACTTGAGGCTTAAATTCTTTCTTCAGTTCTTTCAACTGGAGAAATGCTGAGCATGTCTTTCTCTTTTTGTTTTCTAACTCCAAGTCTGGCACATATCATTATAATAATTAACTTTGTCTTTTGAGCACTATTTGAAATCTGCTGTTCAACATTTTTATCTCATCATTTCTTCCATTTGCTTTAGCTACTCTCCACTCAAGGGCAAGTTTAAGAATATATTCTGACCTCCATTTTGGTCTTTTCTTCCTTTCTTGTCTTTTAATGACCTTTTGCTTTTTTCATGGATAATGTTCTTGATGCCATCTCACAATTCTGATTTTCAGTCATTGGTATTCAATGCATCAAATCTATTCTTAGATGGTCTCTAAATTCAGGAGGGATATAATCAAGGTCATATTTTGGCTCTTGTGTACTTGTTTTAACTGTCTTCAGCTTCAACTTGAATTTGCATATGAGCAGTTGATGAGCTATTCCACAATCAGTTCCTGGTCTTGTTTTGGCTGAAGATGTGGATCTTTCCATCACCTCTTGCCACAAATGTAGTCAATCTGATTCCTGTGCACTCTACTTGGTGAAGTCCATGTGTATAGCTGCTGTTTGTGTATTTGAGAAAAGGTATTTGCAATGAATAAGTCATTGGTCTTGCAAAATTCCATTATGTGATCTCCAGCATTATTTCTATCACCAAAGCCATATTTTCCAATGACCGGTGATTGTTCTTTGTTTACAACTTTTGCATTCCAATCACCAGTAATAATCAACACATCTTGACTGCATGCTTTGTCAATTTCAGACTAAATAAGTTGGTAAAAAATCTTTTAATTCCTTATCTTTGGCTTTTGTGGTTGCTGAATAAATTTGAATAATAATAGTATTAACTGGTCTTCCTTATAGGAGTATGGGTATTATACTATCCCTGGCAGTATTGTAGTTCAGGGTTGATATTGAAATATTCTTTTTGATGATGATGCCATGCCATTCCTCTTTAAATTGTCATTCCTGGCATAGTAGATCATATGGTTGTCTGATTCAGAATGGCCAAAAAAGTCCATTTTAGCTCACTAATGTCTAGTATATTGATCTTTATATGTTCCATTTCCTTTTTGACAATTTCCAATTTTCCTAGTTTCATTCTTCATACATTCCACATTCCAGTTATTAATGGATACTTGCAGCTGTTTTTGCTCATGTTGAATTGTGCCATATCAGCAAATGAAGGTCCTGTAAGTTCTTATCCATACATTAAGGTTGGCTCTATTCTGAGGAGGCAGCTCTTAGTCATATTTTGAGTGCATTCTGGCCTGAGGGGCTCATCTTCTGGCCCAGTATTAGACAATGTTTCAGAGCTACTCATAAAGTTGTCCAGTAATATATCCATGTTTCACTGCTATCTGTAAGATTTTCCCTGGCCAATTCTTTGAAAACTGGATGGCCTCCTCCTTCTTCCTAGTCTGTCTCAGTCTGGAAGCTCTGCTGAAACCCATCCACCTTGGGCAGCACTGCTGGCTTTCGAAACACTGGTGGCACAGGCTCCAGCCTCACAGCAACATGCAAGCCACCACAGTATGACAAAGTGACAGACAAGTTCATCTCTCTTAACTGTTCCAAATCACTCTGCTCACTTCTTGCCCTTTCCCCTTAATTTTCTGGCCATCTTCCAGCTGCCACATCTTGCCTTGGGGTCTCCCCTTACCTGTTCTGGCAGCCCACTCTGGTTGCTGCTTCTTGCATAGGGGCTCTCCCCTTACCTGTTCTGGCCATCTGGCCTGGCTTCTTTTTAATTGTATGGATATTTTTCTATCAATGACAGCATTGTATTTCAGGACGGAGCTTGACATATTCTTTGTGATGATGAATGTCATGCCAGTCCTCTTCAATTTGTCCTTCCTGGCATAGTAGATAATATGATTGTCTGATTCAAAATGGCCAAAACCATTCCATTTCAACTCACTAATGCCTAGGATACCAGTCTTTATGCATTCCATTTCAGTTTTTACAACTTCCTTTGTTCCAGGATTCATACTTCATACATTCCATGTTCAAATTATTAATGGATGTTTACAGCTATTTCTCCTCATCTTGAATCATTCCACATCAGTAGATGGAGGTCCTGAAAGTTTTACTCTATCCATATCATTAAGGTCACCTCTACTCTGATGAGGCAGCACTTCCCTAGGCATACTTTGAGTACTTTCTGATATGAGGGGCTCATATTCCAGCACTATATTGGACAGTGTTTCAGGGCTATTCATTAAGTTTTCTAGTAATGTATCAGACACTGTTTCACTGCTATTCATAAGGTATTCACTAGCCAATTCTTTGAGAAGTGGATGGCCCTTTCCTTCTTCCAAGTCTGTCTTAGTCTGGAAGCTCTGTTGAAACCTGTCCACCATGGGTAACCCTGACAGCATTTAAAGTACCAATGGCATAGCCTCCAGCCTCACAGCAACATGCAAGCCACCACAGTACAACAAGCTGACAGACAAATTAGTCTCCTTTAGCTGGTTCAAACTACACTTCTTACTTCCTGGTCTCCTTCAGCTATTCAGAACCCACCAAGCCACCTCTCCTCCTGGTTCCCACCTTTTGATGTAGTTCTTTTATAATTTGCCCTTCTGAGGAAAAGGAGCTCTGGTAGCATAATAGCTCTAGTAGCAGAGTGATAAGGCATTGACTGCTAAGCAGCTTAGTGGTTCAAACCCACCAGCTTCTCCACAAGAAGAAGATGAGGCAATTTATTTCCATAAAGATTTATAGCCTTGGAAATCCAATGGTGGTCATTTTAGTCAGGAGTAAGAATCAACTTGATAGCAGCCCCGCCACCCCCAATTCTCAGGAAGATCAACAATATAATATATGGACCAATGAATGGAACTTCTGATTTCTAATATAGGACAGTAGTGCTTAGATATTGCAAAATCCCAAATGTTCCTAGCAGGTTATCAAACAGTGTTAGGGGAAAAGAAATGAACAAAAGTGCCAAAACACCTTCTCAGAAATGTGTTTGTGCTAAGTAAGATGTAGTATTGGATGAGTTATTGGATAGCCACTCAATTCCTCACATTACTCTGCACAACAGATCATGACTCAAAATTTAAGAGTGGTAGTCTTTTGTATAATGGGTGCTATAGTCAGAGCAATAAATGATCCCATCAAAAGGGTTGCATGTGGGGAAAAAGAAGTTGGCAAAAAAAAAAGGGGGGGGGTCAAGAGCAGAACTTTGCCGATATCTACCATTAGCAATCCAAGAATGTGGAAAACCTGAGAATCAAGAGATATGATAATGACATCAACTTATGAAGAGAGCCATGAGGAATCAACAATCATTTGATCAGATCAAAAGAAAGCCATCAGTGGAATTTCAGTAAGGAACTGAGATTTATTATACATATTGAGATTTATGTTGGAATGGTTAAAATAAAAAATTATTGGACAATTAAACTCAAATTCACTGCTGTTGAGTTATTTCCAACTCATAGCAACCCCTGCTTGGATTTCTGAGGCCGTATCTCTACGAAAGTAGATTGCCCAATCTTCCTTCTGAGGAGTGGCTAGTGGATTTGGACTGCCAGCCTTCTGTTTAGCAGTCAAGTACCTTAAGCACTACACCATCAGAGCTCCTATTGGAAAATTAAAAGATGGAAATACCTTATGATAGAAAACACAGCAAAACTAA
>NW_006930296.1:0-867 GCF_000298275.1 Orycteropus afer afer
AAAAAAAAAAAGCTGCAAATAATGAGGAAGTACCCATTGAGATGTTTCAACAAATGGATACAAAAACAGAAGCACTCATGAATACCAAGAAATTTGGAAGAAAGCTACCTGGCCAAACTACTAAAAGAGATCCATATTTGTGTCCATTCCAAAGAAAGTTGATGCAACAGAATGAGATTACCAAGCTATCACTATCATCACACTAATAGCAGGTAAAATTTTGCTGCTGATAATTAAAAAATGGCTGCAACACATACAGTACTGCTTTGTCAGTGAAGGCAAGCATTGATATATGGGTGGGTAGATGGGTGGACAGGCTGAACTATTAGGTATGTCTATGCAGGGGGGAGTGTGCCCATGACCATGTATAGAGTTGGCAGACAATGTTTCTGCAAGTGTATTTCTATGTTGGGTAAGTATTCCCAGGTATATAGTAGAGCTGACAAGGAACAAGGTTGTAGTCACTTCTTGGCCATATCCAGAGAAAGCGAATAGTTGGACCTGTGGGCTTGGGACCATAATCACAGGGGACATCAAGCTCAATTGGCATAACATACTATACAAAAATATTTTTCCACATCCTACTTTGGTGAGTAGCGACTGGGATCTTAAAAGCATGCAAGCGGCCATCTAGATGCAATGATGGGTCTCTCCTCATCCAGAGCAATGAAGAATGAAGAAAAACAAAGATGCATGGAAAAAATTAGTCCAAGTGACTGGTACACTATGCAATTTTCAGCCTATATGACTATTACACCAGAACTAGATGGTGCCTGGCTACCACTGTCAACCACTTGGAGGGGGATCTATGTAGGAGATCCTGGACAGAGTGGGAGAACAATGTGGAACAAAACTCAAAATCATTAA
>NW_006930296.1:1612-4619 GCF_000298275.1 Orycteropus afer afer
ACATCCTGGGAAAAGAGACATTCTTCTATGGATCGGGATTCTGTTGTCCTGCCTACAACTGTCCATGAGGGAACAATCCACCATTTGGCCTGGAGATCTTGGATTCATCATTCGTTGGAGTCATCAGCCAGTGTACTGCCTGCCAACCTTGAGCTCCTCAGCCCTTGCAGATGCGTGAGTCAGGAAAAGCCTCCAGCTTGATGTTTGATCCAAGAACTTGGCACTTGCCAGCTTCGATAAGTGTGTGAGCCATTTTCCTAAGATAAATTTCTCTCTCTTTCTCTCTATAAGCTTTACTGGTTTTGTTTCTCTAGAGAATCCAGTCTAACACACTGTGTTTTATTGACTATGCAAAGGCATTCAACTGTGTGGATCATAATAAATTATGGGTAGCATTGCAAAGAATGGGAATCTCAATTCCAGAACACTTAATTGTGCTTATGAGGAATCTATACATAGATCAAGAGGCAGTCGCTCTAACAGAGCAAGGGGTTATTGTGTGCTTTAAAATGAAGAAAGGTGTGCATCAGGGTTGTATCCTTTCACCATACTTATTCAGTGTGTATGCTGAGCAGTTAAACTGAGAAACTGGACTATATGAAACAGAACACAGCATCAGGGTTGGAGGAAGACTCATCAACAATCTATGATATGTAGACGACACAGCCTTGCTTGCTGAAAGTGAAGAGGACTTGAAACACTTACTGATGAAGATCAAAGACTACAGTCTTCACTATGGATTATACCTCAACATAAAGAAAACAAAAATCCTCACAACTGGACCAACAGCATCATCATGAAAAATGAGAAAAGACTGAAGTTGTCCAGAATCTCATTTTACCCCAGCACTAATGGGAAAGTTCAACAAGGCAGAAAATGGTGGATGCTGGCAAGGATGTGGAGAGATTGGGACTCTCATACACTACTGGTGGTAGTAAAATGATACAACCACTGTGGAAAACAGTATGGGGATTCCTTAAAAAGCTGGAATTAGAAATACCATTTGACCCAGCAATCCCATTACTTGGTATATATTCTAAAGAAGTGAGAGCCAGGACAAAAACAGATACATGCACACTCATGTTCATTGCAGCACTATTTACAATAGCAAAAATACGAAAACAAGGTTGTTTTCATATTTTTGCTATTGTACATGCACATCAACAGAAGAATGGATAACCAAACTGTGGTACATACACACAATGGAATACTATGCAACACTAAGGAAAAATGTAGAATCTGCAAAACACTGCTTAACATGGATGAACTTGGAGGACATTATACTGAGTGAAAGAAGTCAATCACATATGGACAAACATAGTATTAGTTCATTATTTTAAAAAGCCAAGGAAAGGTTTATACATGGAAGGGAACTTTCTCTGTTGTTATCAGGGGTGGGAGGGGAGTGGAGGGAACACTGCAAAAATTTAAAAAAAAAAAAAAAAAAGCATTGACCCCTGTCACTTTAGTTTTGTGTATTTCACTGTACATAAATTATATTTCAATAAAATGAATTAAGAAAAAAAAATTTCATTTTATTTGGAATTACAATCAATGCCCACAGAAGCAGCAGTCAAGAAATCAAATGACATCCCCTAGTCACCTTTTGGGCCTGGAATTTAGCTCACTCCCATGGCTTCCATCCAAACAACAGACAGGGCTTCAAGGTGAACAATTACACCAGGTAAGTACACTCTTAGAACAATCAACCATGGGAGATCAGAAGGACAGCATTTGCACAAGGAGATAGAACAGAGAGCAGGAATGCATAGGAAATCAGGACACAGGGAAAAGGTAACCATGGGGAGGAAATGGGAAGAGAGCTGTCACATTGTAGGGACTGCAATTAATGTCAGGAAACAAAATGTATGTGAAATGTTGAACGGAAAATGAATTTACTCTGTAAACTTTCACTCAAATAACAATTTAAAAAAGAAAGAAATGAAATGAAATGACCTATTGCATTGGACTGCCAGAAGAACAAACAACTCTGTCTTGGAAGAAGTATGTCCAGAATGCTCCATCAAAGCAAAGATGGCAAAGATGGCAAGCACTCCTCTCATGTTTGTTGGACAGGTCCAAAGAACAAGCCTCCAGGAACTGACAGAACACCCACTGAGACGCTTCCACAAACATGTGCCATACTGGAGGCACTCACTCATCTATGCCAAGAGATCTGGAAGACAGCTACCTGGCCAACTGACTAGAAGAGATACATATTTGTATCCATTCCAAACAAAAGTGATCCCACAGAATGTGAAAATTATCAAACAATATCATTACTTTCACATGCAAGTAAAATCTTGCTGAAGATAATTCAAAAATGGTCGCAGCACTATATTGACAGAGAACTTCCAGAAATGCAAGTTGGATTCAGAAGAGGACGTGGAATGAGGGATATCACTGTTGATGTCAGATGGATCTTGGCTGAAAGCAAAGAATACCAGAAAGGTGTTTAGTTGTATTTTATTGACTATGCAAAAGCATTTGATTGTGTGGATCATAACAAATTATGGATAACATTGAGAAGCATGGCAATTCCAGAACACTTGTGCTCATGAGGAACATGTACGTAGACCAGGAGGCTGTCATTTGAACAGAACAAGGAGATACTGAATGGTTTAAAATCAGGAAGGGTGTGCATCAGGTTTGTATCCTTTCACCATACTTATTCAATCTGTATGCTGAGCAAATAATCCAAGAAGCTGGACTGTATGAAGAAGAGTATGGCATCAGGATTGGAGGAAGACTCATTAACAACCTGCGATATGCAGATGACACAACTTTGCTTGCCAAAAGTGAAGAAGACTCAAGCACTTACTGATTAAGATTAAAGACTACAGTCTGCAGTATGGATTACCTCCACATAAAGCAAACAATCCTCACAACCAGACCAATAAGCAGCATCATGATAAACAGAGAAAAGATTGAAGCTGTCAGAGATTTCATATTACTTGGATCCACAATCAACATCGACAGAAGCAGCAGGCAAGAAATCAGACAACGC
>NW_006930297.1:0-1216 GCF_000298275.1 Orycteropus afer afer
GACTCATAGCAACCCCTCCTTGGGTTTCCGAGGCAGTAACACTACGGAAGTAGGAATGCCCAACCTTCCTTCCGAGGAGTGGCTGGTGGGTTTGAACCGCCAGCCTTCTGGTTATCAGTCAAGTGCCTTGAACCGCCAGCCTTCTGGTTAGCAGTCAAGTGCCTTAGGCACTATGCTACCAGAGCTCCTAATAGAAAGCTAGAGTTTCTAAATCATACTTGGAAGACAGTTCACTTTAGGTTTTTCCATTTGGTCCAGGTACTAATAAGTGAATATGGAGTTTGTATTTCTATTTTCAAGAATAAATAATTTTAGCTTCAAAATGTTCTGCATAAAAATTTGAAACTTGGTATTTTAAAGACTCAAATATGAGACAGAAGTTCAGAAGAGTTATCTTAAGTCGATACCAAAACCTGCTTTTAAATTTGTGCTCATTTTCAAATTGTGTTTGCTGGGAAAATATTATCTTCCTTTGAACTTTCTGTTTCCTGTGCTTAGAATGTGCACCCCCCAGAAATATTTTTGGCTCACTGCATCATTTCATACACATTTCTGCCAATTTTTCCTTTGCCACCATAACTACAATAATTTTATGTCACTTATTCTCCATTCACTATCTTTCCTTTTCTTTGCTTTTCCTTTACAACAACTATCCTGCTCCATTATATTATACAATATATATTTTTTAATCTGTTTCTATGCCACATCATCCTCACTATACACTCACTACTCATTTATCAACATGCTTAAGTTCCAAAGATCAGTTCATTATGTGGAAATGGGCATTATGTAAGAGTTGGCGGTGTACTCCAGACCTCCGTACGGACCTCACATCTCACTTCTCCACCTTCCTACTCTGCTGGCCCCAGAGATAGGCCTGGATGACCCTAGACAGACCACCAGCAGCTCGCATGGCCTCACATCCTCTCGCAAACCACAACCCGCCACACACACCTCAAATCCTCATTATTGGGCAAAATAGATATATAGTAGTTTTTTCTCTGTTGTCGTAAATGCAAAATTTTGTATCACAAGATAGTGGATAAGTGAGCTTTTGTGCCCAACTAAAACAGAGCCTCACACATAATTGGTGTTCAATAAACATTTATTAAATAAATGAATTTTCATAGATAATTGCCCTAATTTTCTGAATTGTTGTAGAAAACTAATAACTCTGGCTAACTCTCCTAGTCAGGACCCATGCAACTCCAACTGT
>NW_006930297.1:2826-4507 GCF_000298275.1 Orycteropus afer afer
AAATAGCACATGCAAGTAAAATTTTGCTGAAGATAATGCAAAAACTATTGCAATGCTACATCAACAGGGAGTGCCAGAAATTCAAGCTGGATTCAGAAGACAACTTGGAATAGGAATATCATTCCTGATGACAAATGGATCTTGCCTAAAAGCAGAAAATACCAGAAAAATGTTTACTTAGGTTTTATTGACTAAAGCCATGGAATTATCTGGATCATAATAAATTATGGATACTATTAATAACCTGTTATATGCTGCACCTTACTTGCTAAAATTGAAGAGGACTTGAAGCACTTACTAAAAACAAAGACTACAGCCTTCAGTATAGGTTACACCTGAACATAAAGAAAACAAAAATCCTCACAACTGGACTAATAAACAACATCATGGTAAATGGAAAAATTATTAAAGTTGACAAGGATTTCATCTTACTTGGATCAAAAATAATTGCCTGCAGAAGCAGAAGTCAAGAAATCAAAAGCTGTATTTCACTGGGCAAGTCTACTCCAAAATACCTCTTTAAAGTGTTGAAAAGCAAACATGTCATTTTGTTGACTAAAGTATTCTTGACTCAAGCCATGGTATTTTCAATTGCCTCCTATGCATGCAAAATGGCAAAGGAGGACTGAAGAAAAATTGACACATTTGAATTATGGGATTGACAAAGAATATTGAATATGCTATGAACTGCCTTTTAGATTCAGGAGCCCTTGTAGTGCAGTGGTTAAAGTAGTCAGTTGCTAACCAAAAGGTTGACAGTTTGAAACCACCAGCCACTCCCAGGGAGAGAGATGTAGTAGTCAGCTATTATAAAGATGTACAGTATTAGAAACCCTATGGGACAATTCTACTTTGTTCTGTAGGATCACTATGAGTCAGACTAGATTCAACAGGCAACAAATTTTGTTACAGTAGTTGAGGTGAAAGATAGTGATGATTTAGGTAAGGGAGTCAAGATCAAACTGATGAGAATTGGTAAGCTTTGGAATATGCTTTGTAGGTAGACATGACATTGTTCACCCATATAGATATGGATGTGAGCTTCTCAGCATAAGAAAGAGAGTGCTGGGTTTTTGTACTAATAACTGGGGGAATGGTGGTGACATTTTCTGAGAAAGGAGAGACCATGGATGGGTAAGAATGTAAAATATATTATTTTGAACATATAAAGTTACAGATACTTATCAGGTATACTACAGAACTCAGGACAGAAGTCAAGGAGATATATGCATTTAGTTATGATAATAGCATAAAGATGACATTACTGAGGGTTGGTGGTTATAAAGAGAAGAGAAGATCACCTAGGACCAAGTTTTATGTTATGAAATTTAGCAGATCAAAGGGAGGAGAATAAGCTACAAAGAGAAATTGTGAATGTAGCCAGTGATATGGAAGGAAAGAAGGAGCACATGGTATCCTGATGACAAAACAAAGAAAGGATCTAGACAGATGGAGTGTTCAGTAGTGGGAAATATGTGCTTGTGTTTGTGTTGTTGGTAGATGCTGTCAAAGAGGTTTCAAGTGACAGCAACCCTATGTACCACAGAATGAAACAATGCCTGCTCGTGCGCTATCCTCACAATCATTTCTATGCTTGATACCATGTTCCAGTCACTGTGTGGATCAATCTCATTGAGGATCTTCCCCTTTTGTGCTGACCCTCTACTTTACCCACCATGCT
>NW_006930298.1:0-4454 GCF_000298275.1 Orycteropus afer afer
TGGACTGTAATGGTCTGTTGTCTCTGAGACATCGTGGTGGTGTTGTATTTAGATCTCTGTTAACTGTTTGTGAAGAGCAGCCAAGGATGAGTCAGTGGTTGTTTATTATTGGCTCATTGTTGGAGAAGGAAGTGGTGGCTCTCACT
This sequence comes from Orycteropus afer afer, assembly GCF_000298275.1. Taxonomy (NCBI): domain Eukaryota; kingdom Metazoa; phylum Chordata; class Mammalia; order Tubulidentata; family Orycteropodidae; genus Orycteropus; species Orycteropus afer. The sequence continues at coordinate 147 of NW_006930298.1, forward strand.
CAGTAAGTGAAGCTGCAGGAAGTGTGGGTGTGGTTGTGTCGTGTAGGGACTATTGATGTCTTCTACTCAGTTAGAAAAAAATATTATGTTTTCTTGTAGAAGCTTTATAGTTTTACCTTTTATAGTAAAGTCTAGGATGCATTTCAAATTATTATATTTTTCATGTAAGGTGTATGGTAGGGACTGAGATACATTCTTTTCCATACAGATATCTACTTGTTCCAGAACCACATGTTGAAAAGTATATTCCTTTCTCTATTGAATTGCTTTGCTGCCTTTATTGAAAATAAATTGGTCATATAAGTGTGTGTGCCTTTCTGGGTTCTCTAATATCTTCTATTGACCACGGCAGTGAATTTGCTTGTTTGTTTTTCTTTTTAATTGTTGTGCCAAGGAGCTCTGGTAGTGTAATGGTTAAAGCATTTGGCTGCTAACCAAAAGGTCAGTGGTTCAAACCCACCAGCTGCTCTGTGAAAGAAAGATGGGACAATCTGCTTCCATAAAGATTTACAGCTTTGGAAACCCATTGGGGGTCACTATGAGTCAGAATAGACTCAAAGACAGTGAGTTTGTTTTTTTGTGGTTTATCCTTATGCCAATATTATACTGTTTTGATTACCATATCTTTACAGTTAATCTTGAAACCAGGTAATGTAAGTCCTCCAGATTTGTTCTTCTTTTAAAAATTGTTTTAGAAATTCTAGGTTATTTGAGTTTCTGTGTAATCTTAAAATCAACTTGTTAATTTTTAAAAAGTCTTCAGGGTTTATGCTTAGATTTATTAATGCTATAGATTGTTGTTGTTGTTGTTATGTGCCGTCGAGTCGGCCCCGACTCATAGCGACCCCTCCTTGGGTTTCCGAGGCAGTATCACTACGGAAGTAGGATTGCCCAACCTTCCTTCCAAGGAGTGGCTGGTGGGTTTGAACCACCAGCCTTCTGGTTAGCAGTCAAGTGCTTTAGCCATTATGCTACCAGAGCTCCCAATGCTGTAGATAGTTCGGTGAAAATTAACATTTTAACAGTATTGTGTCTTAAAATCCATATGCATGGTATCTTTCCACATAATTAAGTCTTCTTTCTCTCAGAATTTTTTATTTTTTCAGCACAGAAATCTCGTACATCTTTTGTTAAATTTATCCCTAAATTATGTTTCCCTGGTATCTTTACATGTCTAGAAATTTTTGGTTGCATGCTAGAAATTGTGTTTGCTGTGTGCAGGGATTCTGAACTATGGTGTTTTCATTTAAAGGTACTGAGTTTGGTTTTGGCAAACAATTGAATTATTGACAATATTCTTGTCCTGTTAGATCTAGTTTTATTTATTTACTTAAACTTTTATTAGTTTATGTTTGTTATTGTTGAGAATATGCACCACAGAACATACACCAATTCAACAATTATTACAAATATAATCCACTGATGATATTCTTCAAGTTGTACGACCATTCTTATCCTCACTTTCTGAATTGTTTCTACTCCATTAACATGAATTCCCTCTCCCCTAAGTTTCCTATCTAATCATTCAAGCTGCTATTAGTTTTTGTTTATTTTGTTATTTTTATTTTTTTGTTAGAATGGGTCTATTTTAGTTTAGAAATTTGACCTGGGACAGGCTCCTTACTTTAGGGCATGATCTTTATTCATAAGGTGTGAATATGAAAGGAACTCAGAAGTTTTTCAGTTCTGGCTGGGTTATAACTCAAACATCCTCCAGCACTGTACAACCTTTGCTGTCATCTTTCGAATCTCAGCCCTGTAGCTTGTGATCTCTTCTAGGCATTGTAGAATGCACTGTTATATGTATTTAGGCTTGTCCTCAGTCAAGAACATGCAATGAGTCCTTAGGTAGACTTTAATATCCTGTTGAATGAATTCCAGTCACTTCAGCACCCTAAAACTCTAATCTCTGCATCTTCAGCTCAGCAAGACCATGCTCTACTAGGAGTCTGTTTCTATGCTCCATGTCAAGAAAGTGCCCCCAGAGGTGATCATTTGGCAATTTGGGGGCTTAGGTTGTGTGTTTCCCTTCTCTCAAGGATCACAGTCCTATGCTTCTTATTTTTTAATGCCTGAAAATAAAAGTTGCTTTAAGTATTTTCCAGTTTTATAGCTGTTTACACTGGGAGGGAAAGTCTGGTGATTGGAAATATAAGTACAGTGTCTTAAAACATGGAAGTTTATTTCTCTGTGTTATGATATCTGGAGGTGAAAAGCCCACGCTGGTAGTATAGTTGTGTTCCACGTGGTCATTTCAAAACACTAAATTCTTCCCTACTACTGTTCCACTGGTTGTAAAGTCCTTCTCCCTTTGCTTTGCCATCAAATGCCTACCCGTTTGTTAAGACCGTCTCATCTCCTAGGGATTTATTTTCACTTCTTCTTCTTCTCTATATACTTTGCATATACCAAGTCATTTTTTTCTGATAAATGTTTAACCTGCTCTCTGGTGAGGGCCGGAGGGGATTATCATGATTGATATTTACCAATTCCATAGTGCAAATAGTTCTCCCATGGTTGATTTCAAGCTACCAACATAATGTCACTGAATGTGGAGTGATGAAACAGAATAAGCTAGCTCCAATTCACCACTGATGATATACCTTTTGTACCATTTATCACACTGTATTACAATGACTTGTTCATATTCCTCTCTCTTCCACTTCAGGCTTTTCAAGAATAAGGGATGCATCTTATTTCTCATATTTTCACCAACATCTAGACCCTTAGAACAGTATCAGATACACAGTAAAAGTTAAAGAATAAATGCACATGTATGTGTTTGGGAGAGGTGGCTATAGGGGTAAAAGGAACTAAGAAAGGCGGAGTACATATTATTACCTCAGTAAACAGTAATGGATTTTGCAAGGTTGAGAGAGCACTAACCACTTTGTAGTCACTTTTAGTACATGAAAATCCTTACCACTGATGCTGCAACTATTATTCTTTCCCTTTGTATGTTAACTTTCTATACAATAGCCTAGACTCAAAGTTTGTTTGCTCTTCATAATCTTTCTTTCCCCACAATTGCAATCTGGTCTCTTCCAGATTTCAACATGCAACAACAGTCCTCCATTACTAGACTTCCCTGTACTATTTAGATTTGCCTACCAGTCTCTTCTGTTAGGAGCTCTGATGGCACAATGGTTGAGCATTCAGCTGCTAACCAAAACATTGGCAATTTGAAACCACCAGCTGTTCTGTAGGAGAAAAGACTTGGCAATTTGCTCCTATAAAGATTAAAATTAATTGGAAAAAACTATATGGGACAGTTCTGCTCTGTCATATAGGGTCGTTATGAGCAGGAATTGAATTGACAGCATACAACAGCAACTCTTCTGCTAGGTAGTCTCTCTTCTCTTTGGTTTGACTCATGGTATTCTGTTTTCTTTCTCAATCTTCTTCCCTGTCTCCTCATTCTCTTACCACCTCTTAGGGAAAAGGTAAACTATTCTCAGTTTCTATCCTTGATTTTCTTCTCACTCTTCATTTTTCTGTTGAGCAATATTATGAATCCTTGGTTTTAATCCCACGCTTAATATTTAGCTCTAACTTTGCTCACAAGCGTCAGACAGACACATATCTAGTTACCTGTTGTTGTTAAGTGCTGTTGAATCATCTCCGACTTATAGTAACCTCATGTCCAGCAGAACGAAACACTGCCCAGTCCTGTGCCAGCCCCACGATCTTTGCTATACCTGAGCCCGTTGTTGCAGCCGCAGTGCCAATCCATCTTCTTGAGGACCTTCCCCTTTTTCATTGTCCCTACACTTTGCCAAGCATGAAACCCTTCTCCTGGGAATGGTCCCTTCTTACAACATGACCAAAGTAGGTGAGACGAAGTTTGGCCATTCTTGTTTCCAAGGAGCATTCTGGCTGCACTTCTTCCAGGACAGATTTGTTAGTTCTTTTAGCAGTCTATGGTACTTTCAGCATTCTTCATCATCACCACAACTCGAAAGCATCAACTCTTCTTCAGTCTTCCTTTTTCATTGTCCAGGTCTCACATGCATATGAGACGATTGAAAATACCATGACTTGTGTCAAGTGCAACTTAATCTTCAAGGAAACATCTTTGCTCTTCAGCACTCGAAAGGGGTCTTTTGCAGCAGATTTTCCCAATGCTAAACAACATATGATATCTTGACTGCACTTCCATTGGTGTTGATTGTAGAGCCAAGTAAAATGAAGTCTTTGACAACTTCAATCTTTTCTCCATTTATCATGATGCTGTTTATTGGTCCTGTTGTGAGGATTTCTGTTTTCTTTATATATTTTTTTTTCCCAATGGTAAGATTTTTTTTTTTT
>NW_006930299.1:0-592 GCF_000298275.1 Orycteropus afer afer
TAAAAGGTGGGCAGTTTGAACTCACCAGCCACTCCTTGGGAGAAATAAGAGGCAGTGTACTTCCATGAAGACTTACAGCCTCAGAAATCCTGTGGAGGCTGCTGTGAGTCAGAATCGACTCAATGACAGTGGGTTAGTAGCCCAGGAGACAGTTGTTCATGGAGGACATTAGCCACATATCGGTTTCCTCCTCCTATTTCTGACTCTCCTTCTTCCTCTGTTATTCCAGGCCAATAGAAACCAGTCATTGTGCCTTGGAAGCTTTTAAGGCCCCAGGCACTACACACTACTAGAAGGTAGAACGGAAGCACTAAACACGTTATTAGGCCAAGTAACATGAAACCATGACCCTAAATCACCAAACCAAGGAACCAAATCCTGTGAGGTGTTTGATTGTACATAAGAAGCTTAAGCAGCTACTCTTTTCCTTTTTCCATTGTTGTCAATATATCTCTCACATAGTTTTTGTTAATTCAACTTTTTATAGGTGTGCAACTTATTAACAGCAATTACAAGTGGCTATGCAACCCTACCATTAATCAACGTGATTTTTCCATCATCATTAACCTCCCCCTTTCTCCTTCCTCCTGCT
>NW_006930299.1:2147-3140 GCF_000298275.1 Orycteropus afer afer
AGATGATGGAAATTATGCATTTAGCTCATAAGTTTTTTTTTTTTTTTTTTTTTGGTTTTGGGTGAATATTGAGTTTTGGATAATTTCATCTTTTGAAGACTGAATTATTTTCTTCCTTGAATTTTTTGTTCAAACCATGCATTTTCAGCAATGGAAATTGTTTTGAATGAAATGAAAACAATGTTTTTGAGGCAATATGGATTTTGATATAATTAGTAGGACTCATATGTTCCGAGGGGGTCTCTGGTTCTGGAGTTTGTGGGATGAGGCTCATTTCTTAATATTCACATAGTTAGAGGGGAAGATGATGTCGTACTAGTAGCTGACACATTTGTTTCCTCTATTGTATTAATGCCTGAAAAACTAGATGCAGCAGTTTGAAGCAGGGATTCTGGGGCTGTCAACAACTCATTAAGTTGGAGAAGGCCAAAATTAGTGGAGAAGGAGGGGGGAAAAAAAAGAAAGGAGAGGCAGGGTAGATAGCTGAGAAGAATAAAAGTAAATGAACCTGCCCTGCAGTGCACAAGCCTGTCACCTACAGTTGACAAGCAGTTAGGCTTAGTTCCGATTACTCAGCAGAAACCATGCAGGAAAAAAGATAATGGAATAGCATATGTAAAACACTGAAGGAAAAGAACTTCCAACCAAGAATTCTATATCCAGCCAAATTGTCATCAGATATGAGGGTAAAATCAAGACATTCTCAGACAAACAGAAATTAAGGGATTTTGTGAAAACCAGACCAACCCTGTAAGAAATTATTAAGAGAGTCCTTCCAATAGAGAGCTCACAAAGAGAACAACAATATCAGGACAAGTGACATCAACACTGAAACCAAATTAGAAATAAATGCTCAAAATAAGCCCATAAAACATTGTATACACACACACACACACACACAAACAAGAGAGTCAGTTTGCACACAACACTAGCAACAAAGCAAATAGAGGGAATAAAAGTTCTAGGTACAAAACTTCCAAACGGAAAGGAAAA
>NW_006930300.1:0-3022 GCF_000298275.1 Orycteropus afer afer
AAAAATGGGCAAGAGACATGAGCAGACACTTCCCTAAAGATGATATGCTGGTGGCCAACAAACACATGAGGAATTACTGCTCATGATCATTAGCCATTAGAGATATGCAAATCAAAACAATGATGAGATAGCATCTCACCCCAGCAATAATAGCAAAGTTCAACAGGGCAGAAAATAACAAATGCTGGTGAGGTTGCAGAGAGATTAGAACTCTCATACTTTGCTGGTGGGACTATAAAATGGTACAACAATTATGTCAGTGGTATGGCATTTCTTTAAAAAAACTGAAAATAAAAATACCATTTGAATCAGAAATTTCATTACTAGGAATATATCCTAAAGAGGTGAGAGGAAGGGTATGAACAGACATACGCAAACCTATGTTCACTGTAGTACAATTCACCATAGCAAAGAGATGGAAACAACCTAAATGCCCATCAACAGATGAAGGGATGACCAAACTATGGTACATTCACACAACTGAATACTATGCAACATTAAAGAACAACGTGGATGAACCTGGAGGACGTTATGGTGAGTGAAGTAAGTCAATTGCAGAAGGACAAATATTGTTTGAGCCCATTACTATAAAAAGACAAGGAAGGGTTTGCTTAGGGAAGGGAACTCACTTTGTACTTTACTGGGGAGGGGAGAAAAAGGGAAGGGGTAATTTCAGGCTAGTTGGGGGCCATATTCTGAGTTAAATAAGGGGCTGGATGGTTTAGAAAGAGTCTGTGACCAGCATGATAACATTGGGGAAAGGGAGGACACCGAATTGGGCACATAAGCTATAGATTACAGAGGCTAATTATATATCCACAATACTGCATTATCATTAACACCAAACATCAGGCTACAAATAAACACATAGACAACAGAGAAGATCAGAAGGGGGTCAGTGAACAGGATTATACTCTAGATCAAAGATAGATTCAGCTGATGCTAATCTTGCACAGATACCAGTGATACAAAATGCCCGCAATCATTACAGAAACAACAGAAGACAGACATAGAGCAATCCCTCATAGACAGCCAGACACTGTGGGAAAGACATCCAATGGATCTGCTGACTCAGGACCATAGTACTGGGGGACATCAGACTCAATTGGCACAGCAAAATACATAAAAATCTTGTTCCACAACGTATTTTGGTGAGTAGTGACTGGGGTCTTAAAAGCTTTTGAATGGCCATCTAAGATGCAGGTAATGGGAAGTGAGTAAGAGCAGAAAAAAACGAGGGTATTTGGAAACAATCAGCGATAGGACATGATGGACCTTGAGACCAGAAGAACTAGATGGTGCCTGGCTACCAATGCCAACCACTCAGGAAAGGATCAAAACTGGAGGAAAAACATGGAACAAAATCCAAAAACACAATGACAAGAATTACTGGTCAGATGGAATCTGGTGGGACCCCCAGGACTACAGCCCTGGGATATACTTTGGGCCTCAGATAAAACTCACTCCCAAGGGCTGTTTTTCAGCCCAACAATAAATAAGATGTACATGCAGACCACTCAACCCAGGGCAATCCACCCCCATACTCTACGGAGATACATCCCTTGGAGCAATTGGCCATGGGGCACCAGAGGGACAACATCCACACAGAGGAAAAGCAGGACACACAGGAGTGCATAACTAAGGAGGGCACAGTGGGGCAGGGGGTTACTGGGAAGGGAGAGAAGGAGAGTGGGTTAGCGTTTGGGATGCTAATTGGGGAATGGAACCAAATGTTCACAAATTGTTGAAAGTAAAACAAATTCTGCTCTGTAAATTTGCACCTAAAGCAAACAGAAAGAAAGATGAAGGCAACCTTCAGACAAATACTTAAGATTCCAGAATCACCAAGGAGTTTGTCCATCTAAGTTCTAGGAAGATCTCTCTCTCGCCAGTAGGAGGTTTAACCTCTTCCTCAGACTGGATCTAAAACAGGATCTTGAGCCAGGGCTTCCCTCCTTTTATGTGGATGAGAAGAGATTTGTAGACATGGTCTCTGAGTTCTCAACAAGAAAAAACAAAAAGTAACAGGTAACTCAGGGCTTTAAAGATGGAATGAAAAGAAGGTTTTGATTTGTTCCAGGCCACACGGCTCACAAGTCCTGACAGGACCTCAGGTCTCCTCATTTGTGGTAATGCCTAACAGGTCTCCTGAACTTCCATTTGCAGTGCCCTGGCTGTGCCTGGAGGAAACAACAGGGTCTTCACAACCTGTTGCATAGGTGGCTCTGGGTCTAGCTCAGATTTGGGGTCTGAATCTTGCCTTCATAAGGAAGGGATCAGAAAGAAGCAAAGCCTCAAGCAGAATTAAAGGAAAGAACAACGTGGAGAAAAGGAGGCAATTAACCAGGCTAATATTTTGCTTCTTGCTGGGTAGGTCGGGTCAGGCTTAGCAGCTTCTTACTGTCTAGGGTTGAAGTTATAGTCTCCCATTCTCAATGATTAAAAATTGGCTTCACAAACTACCCTTACTTAAGTTTCAATAAACTAACAACTTTCTGGGCTACTAATTGAAAAACATGAATTCTAAATCAGAAAAAAAGAACCCTGAGAAATAACGATAGTTGAATGGAAAAATATCTCTATCTAGAACCTGCCACTTCTGCATTAGGAAACAAGGCATGTAACAGAGTGGTCCACATATGGTTGGGTCTGCTATCCCTGAGAACTCCATAGTCCTTACACTTCAAGTATTAAAATAAAATGTACCTGTTATGCCCTAACCAAATATACATCAAGTTTCTTAGTGAAGATGCTTACCCCAGTATTGAACACAACAGCAGATCTTTCATTAAGGGTGGAGGAATACACCATTTCAGAATTTGCTGAAGCATTCACATCCGGGTTCTTGCTTAGGGCTTTGCCCACCTGTGAGGGAGTCTCAATAACTTCATTATTTTGTGAATCTGTCATGTTACTGACCCTATGTCAAAAAAAAAAAAAAAAAAAAGCACAAAGCATTTGATTTCAGTACTGCTCCAATATATTTTCTTTGGAAAATATAAGTCACAGCCTGCAACTCCAG
>NW_006930300.1:3417-4509 GCF_000298275.1 Orycteropus afer afer
TGAGACATTGCCCTTGCTTCCCAAGGTTTGTCTTCTCCCAGTGTACCATTACTCACTTAAGAAAGACTTCTTCCATGGTAGTGATAGAGGCACCAAAGGACGCAATACCCAGCTCTTTCTGTCTGTGTTCCAGATCAGTAAAAAAAATTTCAAACCTAGATGAAAGAAAGGAAGAGAAAAAACTAGCACAAACCAGATGATTTTCATACTTACATTTTTTACTCTAATTTTCCCTCAGCAGTGGGGAAAATATGACCATTCTACACTGCAATGCTTGTTATAGTTTCCATGAATCAGAAATGTGGCACTAATTAAGAGAAGGAAACTAGCAAATTGCTATAACAAACTGCTTTCCACTCTACTTAGTTCTTGGACACATGCAATTTTGGTCTTCTAATAATATTGAAAGACTGTATGTATGTTTACAATCCTAGCGAGGTGATACGAAAGGAGCCAGGGTGGCACCATAGATTATTGCTTGACTGGTAGCTGAAGTGTCAGTTGTTGGAACCCAGCAGTCACTCTGCAAGAAAAATATATGGCAGTCTGCTTCAGTAAAGATTAACAAATACATTGCCTGCAGTAGACTCCAGTTCAGAGAACCCTATAGGACAGAACAGAACTGTTCCATAGGGTTTTTCCTTTGTGAAAGCAGACCGACACATCTTTCTCCTACAGAACAGCCAATGGGTTCAAACTGCTAACCTTTCAGTTAGCAGCCACACACTTAACCACTGTGCCACCAGAACTCCTTCTTTATAAAGATTATAGCCTTGAAAACCCTATGGGGGCAGTTCTTCTCTATATTCTAGGCTCACTCTGAGTCTAAATCAATTCAGTGGCAATGGGTTTAGGTGGAATGAGTTAAAATATTACACACACACACACACACACACACATGCTATGGTTCTTATTATTCAGTAAGGAAAAAAAAAAATCCTCAAATTAATAGGAAGAAAAAGCACTCAAAGAAAGAAAATGGGAGTTCCGGCAAGATGGTGGACTAGGCAGAAGGATTGCAAAGACCCTCTTCAACAAAGAAAAGGGAAACAAATTAACACAGACACAGAAGATAATCTTGGACCCCTGAGC
>NW_006930301.1:0-548 GCF_000298275.1 Orycteropus afer afer
AGCACATAACAACAACAACAACAATGGCTAATGATCATCAACATTTCTTCATATGTTTGTGTGCCACCTGAATATTTTCTTTGGTGAAGTATTTATTCATGTCTTCTGCCCATTTTGTAATTGGATTATTTGTCTTTTTATTGTTGAGGTGTTGGAGTTTTCTATTAATTCTGGAGCTAAATCCCTTTTCAGATATGTCATTGCTGAATATTTTTTTCCAATCTGTAGGTTCTCTTTTGACTCTTTTGGAGAAGTCTTTAGAAGCACATAGAAAAAAAAAATACTTTTTAGAAGGTCCCATTCATCTACTTTATCTTCTGCTATTTGTCTATTTTGGGTTATGCTTGATAGTCTATTTATGCCATATATTAGGTCCCCTAAATTTGCTCCTAGTTTTTCCTTGAGAAACTTTAAAGTTTTAGGTTTCACATTTAAGGTTTTGATCCATCTGGAGTTAGTTTTTGTGTATGGTGTGAGCTACAGACCTTGTGTCATTCTTCTGCAAATAGATATCCAGTTTTGCCAACACCATTTATCTATCTATCTAT
>NW_006930301.1:2753-3426 GCF_000298275.1 Orycteropus afer afer
ATGGTATTTCTAATTCCAACTTTTGAAGGAATCGCCATACTGCTTTCCACAATGGTTGTACCATTTTACAGTCCCGCCAGCAGTGTATGAGAGTCTCAATCTCTCCACAACCTCACCAGCATTTGTTATTTTCTGTCCTGTTGAACTTTGCTATTAGTGTTGGAACAAGATGGTATCTAATTGTTGTTTTGATTTGCATCTCTCTAATACCTAATAATCATGAGCATTTCTTCATATGTTTGTTAGCCGCTTGAATATCCTCCTTGGTGAAGTGTCTATTTATGTCTTCTGCCCATTTTTTAATTGGATTTTTGTCTGTTTGTTTTTGATGCATTGGAGTGTTCTATAAATACTAGAGAAAAGTCCCTTGTCAGATATCTTATTACCAAGTATTTTTTCCCAATCTGTAGGTTCTCTTTTGACTCTTTTGGAGAAGTCTTTGGAAGCACATAAAAATTTAATTTTTAGAAGGTCCCAGTCATCTTGTTTCTCTTCTGCTGTTCATGCATTTTGAGTTATGCTTGATAGTCTATTTATGCCATATATTAGGGCCCTTAAATTTATCCCTATATTTTCCCTGAGGAACTGTATAGTTTCAGGTTTCACATTTAAGTCTTTGATCCATCTGGAGTTTGTTTTTGTGTATGGTGTGAGGTACAGATCTTGTTTCATT
>NW_006930301.1:4899-5345 GCF_000298275.1 Orycteropus afer afer
CCTGGTTTTGGTATCAAGGTTATGCTTGCTTCATAAAATGATTTAGGGAGGATTCCATCCTTCTCTATGTTTTGGAACAGTTTCAGTAGGATTGGTATCAGGTCTTCTCTGAATGTTTTGTAGAATTCTCCAGTGAAACCATCTGGGCCAGGACTTTTTTAGTTGGTAATTTTTTTATGACCTGTTCAATTTCTTCTTTTGTGATGGGGCTGTTCAACTTTTCCACATCAGTCTGTGTTAGTTTAGGTAAAATGGTGTGTTTCTAGAAACCTGTCCATTTCTTCCAAATTTTCAAATTTATTGGTGTAGATTTCTTCATAGTGTCCTGATATTATCCTTTTTATTTCAGTTGGTTCTGTTGTGATGTCACCCATTTCATTTCTTATTCATTATTTGTATTCTCTCCTTTCTGTTCCTTTGTTAAATTTGCCAGAAGTTTGTCAACT
>NW_006930302.1:0-692 GCF_000298275.1 Orycteropus afer afer
AAATTCTACCATGCAATTTCCAGCATTATTTCTGTCACCAAAGCCAAATTTCCAACTACCGGTGATTCTTCTTTGTTTCCAACTTTTGCATTCTAGTCACCAGTGATAATTAACACATACTGATTGCATATTCTGTCAATATCAGACTGTAGAAGTTGATAAAAATCTTCAATTTCCTCTTCTTTGGCTTTGGTGGTTGGTGCATAAATTTGAATAGTAGTTGTATTAGTTGGTCTTCCTTGTAGGCGTATGAATATTATCCTATCACTGACAACATTGTACTTCAGGACAGATCTTGAAACATCCTTTGTGATGATGAATGTCATGCCATTCCTCTTCAAATTGTCATTCCTAGCATAGTAGATCATATGGTTGTCTGATTCAAAATGGCCAAAACCAGTCCATTTCAGCTCATTAATGTCTAGGATATCAATCTTCATGCATTCTATTTCATTTTTGATAACTTCCAATTTTCCTAGATTCATACTTTGTACATTTCATGTTCTGATTATTAATGGATGTTTGCAGCTGTTTCTCCTCAATTTGAATTTTGTCACATCAGCAAATGAAGGTCTTGAAAGCTTTACCTTATCCATATCAGTAAAGCTAGTTTTACTCTGATGATGCAGCTGTTTCCCAGTGGTATTTTGAGAGCCTTCTAACCTAAGTGACTCATCTTCCTCCTCTGTATT
>NW_006930302.1:3117-4188 GCF_000298275.1 Orycteropus afer afer
GGGGCAGGGCAGAGCTGAAGCCCAAGGTTGAGGGGCTTTCACCCAGCCCCTAGAGCCTGGTACTTTGAACTCTGACTTAAAGCCTCCAAACTGTAAGAGAATAAACTGTTTGTCCAAGCATCCCATTTGTGACATAATCCTGTTAGAGCAACACTAGGTAACTAAAACAGGGACCATTCCCTGGAGAAGGACATCATACTTGGTAAAGCAGAGGGTCAGCAGAAAAGGGGAAGACCCTAATTGAGATGGATTGACACAGTGGCTGCAATGATGGGTTCAAGTATAGCAAGGATTGTGAGGATGGTGCAGAGTTTCATTCTGTTGTACATATGGTTGCTGTGAGTCAGAAATGACTCAATGGAACCTAGCAACAACAACACAGTAACATTACAGCATCCACAGTAAACTAGACATTTTAACCACTGCCACTGAGTAGATTTTGACTCATGATAACCCCCTGTGTGTTACAGTAGAACTGTGTTCCATAGGGTTTTTAATGACTGATTTTTCAGAAGTAGATCAACAGGTGTTTCTTCTAAAGGGCCTCTGGGTGAACTCAAACCTTCAACCTTTCAGTTATCCATTGAACACCTTAACTATTTCCACCACCCAGGTTCTCCAACTATGTACACATCTAGACTGTTGAGAAATACACAGAGTACTGGAAAGTATTTTATGGTAATATTCTGAGTCAATGAAGTTATCCCAATTTTATTTCTACTCATGACATTTGTAAAAAAATCTTTCTGGAACAGGAGCTGTGCTGAGCCCTGGGGACCAGAGGTGAGCAGGTACAGGTCTCTGCCCTCCAGAAGTTCACAGTCAACTGAATGATGCTTTGAGCATCCTCTCAGCCAAGGCACAAAAGAGAACTTGGTGTATTGTCTCAGACTTATGATTAAAGAACAAAGATCTTTCCAGCTAGGAAGCACCTTTTCCCTGGCATTGAAGTACAAGAAGGAGCTGTTACACAGGTGCAACTATGTAAACCTATATTTTGGACAATCTCTTTACAGCCTTTTACAGATAAGTCAAGATGTAAGGTTAATTTCACATGGTAGTTTCTCCATC
>NW_006930303.1:0-1061 GCF_000298275.1 Orycteropus afer afer
ATCTGTCCTGGAAGAAGTGCAGCCAGAATGTTCCTTGGAAGTGAGAATGGCCAGACTTTGTCTCACATACTTTTAGGTCATGTTGTAAGAAGGGAACATTCCCTGGAGAAGGATATCATGCTTGGTAAAGTGGAGGGTCAATGAAAAAGGGGAAGGGCTTCAACATGATGGATTGACACGGTGGCTACAATGATGGCCTCAGGTATAGCAAGGATCATGGGGCTGGCACAGGACCAGGCAGTGTTTTGTTCTGCTGTACATAGGATCGCTATGAGTCAGAGGTGACTCGATGGCACCTAACAACAACAACAACTGTGAAGTTGGAGAACACAGAGAATAACACCAATAAAGCAGCAAATTGAATGGCATCTTTCATTTGGGAGCAGGTTGAATATAAGATCATCTGTGAGTTAATCAGATAATCAGAGTGGAGATTTATGAGCCAGCTAAAAATTCAGATATGGACTCATAAATGAGGTTTGGGAAGAAGATATCAATCTGAGAATTATGAGCTCACAGATTATAACTGAGATTAAGAACGTGGATGATGTAAAATATTTCAAGATGAGAACAAGTTGAAGAAATATTCCAGTGATAACTAGTATTTTTCGATGGGAAGAGGAAAAGGAGAGTTGCATGAGAAAGACAGCTCTTTCTAGAAGGCAGAATGGCAGGTAAATGAAAGGCAATTGGGATTAGGAAGGGGAAAAGATTTAAGAATCACATTTTTTAAAAATGGTCATAAACCCAAATTTGGTTGTTGTTGTTAGGTGCCGTCAAGGCATCTCCGACTCACAGTGACCCTGTGCACAGCAGAACAAAACACCACCCAGTCCTGCACCAGCTCCATGATCCTTGCTATACTTGAGCCCATCGCCGCTGCCACCATGTCAATCCATCTCGTTGAGGGCCTTCCCCTCCTTCGTCAACCCTCCACCTTACCAAGCATGACATCCTTCTCCAGGGAATGGTCCCTTCTGACAGCATGACCAATGTACATGAGACGAAGTCTGGCCATTCTCGCCTCCAAGGAGCATTCTGGCTGCACTTCCTCCAGGACA
>NW_006930303.1:2921-5518 GCF_000298275.1 Orycteropus afer afer
TGTTGGATAATTTCCACATTCTGTGGGATCACCTTTCTTTGGAATGGGTACAAATATGGATCTCCTCCAGTCAGTTGGCCAGAGAGCTGTCTTCCAAATCTCTTGGCATAACTGAGCAAGTGCTCCCAGTGGGGCATCCGTTTGTTGAAACATTTCAATGGGTATTCTGTCAATTCCTGGAACCTTGTTCTTCGCCAATTCTTTCAGTGCAGCTTCGATTTCTTCCTTCAGTACCATTGGTTCTTGAACATATGCCACTTCCTGAAGTGGACGAAGATCGACCAGTTCTTTTTGGTACAGTGACTTTGTGTATTCCTGCCATCTTCTTTCGATGTTTCCTGTGTCATTCAATATTTTGCCCATAGAATCTTTCAATATTGCAACTCGAGGCTTAAATTTTCTCCTCAGTTCTTTCAGCTTGAGAAATGCTGAACGCGTTCTTCCCTTTTGGTTCTCTAGCTCCAGGTCTCTGCACATTTCATTATAGTAATTGGCTTTGTCTGCTCAAGCTGCTCTTTGAAATCTGCTGTTCAGCTCTTTTATTTTGTCATTTCTTCCATTTGCTTTAGCTACTCTGCTCAAGGGCAAGTTTCAAAGTCTCTTCTGACATCCATTTTGGTCTTTTCTTTCTTTCTCGTATTTTTAATGACCTCTTGCTTTCTTCATGGATGATACTTCTTGATGTCATCCCACAATTCTTCGGTTTTCCATCACTGGTGTTCAATGCATCAAATCTGTTCTTTAGATAGTCTCTAAATTCGGGAAGGATATATTCAAGGTCATATTTTGGCTTTTGTGGACTTGTTTTAATTGTCTTCAGCTTCATGATGAACTTGTGTATCAGCTCCTGGCCCAGTTTTGGCTGAAGATATTGAGCCTGTCCATCTCCTCTTGCCACAGATGTAGTCACTCTGATTCCCTTTACTTCACCTGGTGAAGTCCACATGTATAGCTGCCATTTGTGTTGTTGAAAAATGGTATCTGCAACGAATAAGTCATTGGCCTTTCAAAATTCTATTATGCAATCTCTAGCATTATTTCTGTCACCAAGGCCAATTTTCCAACTACCAGTGATTCTTCTGTTTCCAAATTTTGTATTCCAATCACCAGTGATACGCAATGCATCTTGATTGCATGCTTGGTCAATTTCAGACTGCAGAAGTTGGTAAAAATCTTCAATTTCCTTATCTTTGGCTTTGGTGGTTGCTGCGTAAATTTGAATAGTATTAATGGGTCTTCCTTGTAGACGTATGGATATTATCCTATCATTGACAGCATTATACTTCAGGACAGACCTTGAAACATCTTTTGTGATGATGAACGCCATGCCACTCCTCTTCAATTTGTCATTCCTGGCATAGTAGATCACATGGTTGTCTGATTCAAAATGCCTAAAACCTGTCCATTTCAGCTCACTAATGCCTAGGATAACAATCTTTATATGTTCCATTTCATTTTTGACAACTTTCAATTTTCCTAGATTCGTACTTCATACATCCCAGGTTCCAATTAGTAATGGATGTTTGCAACTGTTTCTCCTCAATTTGAGTCGTGCCACGTCAGCACATAGAGGTCCTGAAAGACTTACTTTATCCATATCATTAAGATTGGTTCTATTCTGATGAGGCAGCTCTTTCCCAGTCCTATTTTGAGTGTCTTCCAACCCATGGGGCTCATCTTCCTGCACCATGTTGGACAATGTTTCCAAGCTATTCATAAAGTTGTTCAATAATGTATCAGACAGTGTTTCTCTGCTATTCATAAGGTTTTCCCCGGCCAATTTTTGAGAAGTGGATGGCCTCCTTCTTCCTCCTAGTCTGTCTTAGTCTGTAAGCTGCGTTGAAACCTGTGCACTATGTGCAAGTCTGCTGGCGTTTGAAACACCAGTGGCACAGCCTCAAGCCTCACAGGAATGTACAAGCCCCACGGGATGACAAACCGATAGACAAGTTTGTCTCCCTTAGCTGTTGGAAACCTCTGCGCCCTCCCCTTACCTAATTCCTACCTGGAATCTGACACTTTGTGGTCTCCGGGTGCTCTGCTCCCCCCCTTTCCTGGCTCCAGGGGGCTGGGGCCTGCCTGCCTCCCAGCCCTTACCTGGATCCTGCCACTCCCAAATTTTGTACCCATGGCTTAAAGGACATTTCAATTTGAAAACAAAGAGAAAATAAATCAGGAAATCATAGCCAGTAAAAAAAAAAAAAAAAAATGGAAGAGATGGTTGAAAGCAGAGATGGGAGTGTGCTAGACTGGAATCCTCAAACTCAAGAGGGCAAAGGAGACATGTTGTTGTTGTTGTTGTTGTTGTTATGTGCCGTCGAGTCGGCCCCCACTCATAGCGACCTTTCCTTGGGTTTCCGAGGCAGTATCACTACGGACGTAGGATTGCCCAATCTTCCTTCCGAGGAGTGGCTGCTGGGTTTGAACTGCCAGCCTTCTGGTTAGCAGTCAAGTGCTTTAGCCACTATGCTACCAGAGCTCCCAAAGGAGACATAGGGCCCTTTTTTAAAATTTTATGATGAAATTCTTCATTCCTTCAAAACTAGGTGAAAGTAAACTAGCACAGCCTTTAAAAGGAAAAAAGAAAAAAAAAAAAA
>NW_006930304.1:0-2878 GCF_000298275.1 Orycteropus afer afer
TGTCTGTGTTAATTGGTTTCCCTTTTCTTTGTTGAAGAGGGTCTGTGCAATCCTTCTGCCTAGTCCGCCATCTTGCCAGAACTTGCGATTCAATTCCAAATTTTACATTTTTAATGGGTGAATTTATGATTTATCAGTTATATCTAAATAAACTTGTTACTGAGAAGGAAATCCTTGGGCCCAAATATATTTTTATTAGAGACTTCTATCAAGTATATTATCAAAAAGAAAGAAAGAAAGAAAGAAAGAAAGGGAGCTCTGGTGGCGCAGTGCCTAAGGCATTTGACAGATAACCAGAAGGCTGGCAGCTCAAACCCACCAGCCGCTCCTCAGAAGGAAGGTTGGACAATCTACTTCTGTAGAAATACCACCTGGGAAACCCAAAGAGGGGTCACTATGAGTCAGGACGACTTCACAGCAATGAGGTTTGTTTTTTCTTTTTTTGGTTTATTGGGAAAGACTCTAAGATAAGGAACAAAGCAGGGTTGTTCACACTCACCACTCTCATTCAATATATACAGGCAATTACCAATGTCCAACTAACAGATAACTCGTACTTACCCCCTAATATTGTGCAAATTTGCCCTCACTTTGAAGCAGTTGAAACAACCCTACACAACAAATTCTTTACCACAATCTCTCTCACTTGCTGCATATGCAGCTTTTGAATCATTGAAAAGGCTTGAGCTTTTTCTTGCACTAAAGTAAGGTGAGCTCTGGTAGCGTAGTGCCTAAGGCACTTGACTGCTAACCAGAAGGCTGGTGGTTCAAACCCACCAGCCACTCCTCGGAAGGAAGGTTGGGCAATCTACTTCCGTAGTGATGCTGCCTCGGCAACCCAAGGAGGGGTCACTATGTGTCGGGACCTACTTGACGGCACATAATAACAACAACAACAACAAAGTAAGGTGAAATAAGAACCATATGCATATGTTATGACTTACCTACCAATTCAACTTAAACACACTTAGGAATAGATGTCATTTGTAACCTAGGGACTCCCTGTACTAGAAGTCCTAGCTAGTGTAATGAGACAAGAAAATAAAATAAAAGTATAGAGATTGGAAATGAAGAAATAAAACTGTCCCTGCTTGCAGATGACATGGTATCTATGTAGAATCTACAAAAATAAACACAAAATAAATAAACCCTCTTAGAAACAATAAGTTAATTCAGAAAGTTTTCAGGTTACAAGATGAACACACAAAAATCAAACACCTCTGTACTAACAGTGAGCATACAGAAATTGCAATAAAAAATACAGTATCATTTACAATTGCATCCAAGAAAAACAAATATTTAGGTATAAACCTAACAAGACATGTACAAGATCTGTATGTTGAAATTACAAAGTACTGATGAAAGAAATATAAAAAGACCTAAATAAATGGGGAGATATACCATGTTGATGGATTAAAGGACTCTGCATATTAAGGATATCAATTCTCCAGTCTGGTCTACAGGTTTAATGTAATTTTTATGTAAATATCAGCAAAATTTTTCAGCTATCGTAGTAAAACTTTCTAAAATTTATATGGGAAGGCAAGAAACTAGAAGAGCTAAAACCATTATGGAAAACAACAAAGTGGGAGATGTTTCTCTACCTGATATTATGTGTTCATATATAGCTTCCATAATCAAGAGAGTATGATATTAATGGAGTGACAGTAACATATTTAAAAGGAACAAATAGAGAACCCAGAGATAAACCTATGTAAATGTGCCCAATTGATTTTTTACAAAGGTTAAAATCTATTCAATGTTCACTATGCAATAGAGCAATGGAGAACTGAATTCACCAAATTGTGCTAAAATATTTAGTATTTGGACATCCATAGTTTCTCTTCCTCAAATAAAATAAAAATATCTCTAACTAAACCTCACATCTTATTCCAAAACGAACACAAATGGAATCATGGACTTAAATGCAAAATGCAAAAGTATAAAACTTGTATGAAAAAAAATAGAAGAACTTTTTTGAGATCTAGGACTAAACAAAGATTAAAAAAATACATTTTATTGAAATATAATTTATGCACATTGAAATACACAAAAACTAAAGTGACATTGGTCAATGCAGTTTTTTTTGCAGTGTTCCCTACCCTCACCTCTCACCTCTGATAACCAACAAAGAAAGTTTCTTTCCTTTTGTTGACTTTTTATAATAATGAACTAATACTATATTTGTTCTTCTGTGATTGACTTATTTCACTCAGCATAATATCCTCCAAGTTCATCCATGTAATGCAGTGTTTTTCAGATTCTACGTTATCCTTTAGTGTTGCATGATATTCCAATTTGTGTATGTACCATTGTTTGCTTATCCATTCTTCTGTTGATGCACACCTAGGTTGTTTCCATCTTTTGGCTTTTGAAAATAGTGCTGCGATAAACATGGGCCTGCATATGTCTTTTCTTGTCCTGGCTCTCACTTCTTTAGGATATATACCTAGTAATGGGATAGCTGGGTCAAATGGTATTTCTAATTCCAGCATTTTAAGGCTTCAACTCTCTGTCTCTTGAGTGGTGCATTTAATCCATTGATGTTCAGTGTAATTATTGACAAGTATGAATTTGTTGCTGTCATTTTGTTATGTGCTTTTTCGTGGTGTTGCTGATTTCTAACAAAGAAATGCAATTTTCTGTGCTTGTTTTGTTTATGAACGTGTTATTACTTCCTTCATTGCTATTGTTTTAGTATTTGCTTAAGCAAAGATTTTTGAGACTAGACAATAAAGCATAATTGATAATAATAAAAAAAACTTACTGCCGTCGAGTCAGACCTGACTCATAGAGACCCCTCTTTGAGTTTCTGAGGCAGTATCACTACAGAAGTAGATTGCCCAATCTTCCTTCCAAAGAGTGGCTGGTGGATTTG
>NW_006930304.1:2978-4659 GCF_000298275.1 Orycteropus afer afer
TATTTTATTTTTTCTTGAGAACATACACAACAGAACACATAGATATTCAACAATTTCTATATGTGTAATTCAGTGACATTGATGACATTCTTCAAGGTGTGCAACCATTCTCACCCTCATTTTTCAAGTTGTTCCTCCCTCATCAACATAAACTCACTGTCCTCTACAAAGCCAAACCAAACCACTCACTGCTGTCAAGCTGGATCTGACTCATAGCGACCCCTTCTTGGCTTGCCGAGGCAGTATGTCTATGGAAATAGATTGCCCAATCTTCCTTCTGAGGACAGTTCCTATCCAATCTTTTGAGTTGCTGTTGTAAGTTTGATCCCATATATATAGACATTAAAAGAGTATAGTGCTCGAGGGAGATATTATTTCCTAAAGTGTTGTTTGCTTTTAAAAAGATTTCTGGGGATATTTTTGTTAAGATTTAAGATTTAAAGTGAAGCTCAAGGCAGTAGTTTCTGGATTCCATGAGAATTTGAAGTTCTGTTCTGTATTTTTCCCTTTAGATCAAAATTCATCTACAGAATCTTTATGAATATGTTCAGTATTGGTACCCAGCCACCATTCAGTTCCTCTGGTCTCATGACAAAGGAGGCAGTTATTCATGGAGGCTATTAGCAACACACTCCATTTCCTCCTCCTATTCCAGACTCTCCTTCCTCTGTTGCTCCAGTTGAATAGAGACCAATTGTTACACATTGGATGGCTGTTTGCAAGCTTCTAAAGGCCCCAGTCACTGTGCAATGCATTAGGAAGCAGAACAGAAGCAGTAAATACATTAGTAGGCTAATTAAAGAACTCCTAAAATAAAATAGTAAAAATATCAATTAAAAATTATCAAAATAAATTATGAAATTAACAGACATTTTACCAAAGAGGGTATACTGGTTGAAAATAAGCACATGGAAAAACATTCAATATTATTAACTCTGAGGAAAGTGCCGATTAAAATCACAATGAGTTATCATTACATACTGTGATAGTTGGAGTTGTGTGTCAACTTGACTGGACCACAATTCCTAGTGGTTTAAGCAATTGTGATGTGAGTTATTCCCATGATAAGATCGGATGTATATGTCTTGAGCAGCCATTCCATTGAAAGGGTGTTTCCCTAGAGGTGTGGTGTGCTTCCAATATATTTATGGATATTTTTGGAAAATGAAACACTCTTCTGTGAATCTGGATCCTGTTGTGCTGCCTACAGGTGTCTGTGAGCAAACAATGCACCATTTGGCTTGGTGATCTTGAATTCATCATTAGTTTGAGTCAACAGCTGGTATACTGCTTGCCAACTTGAGCTCATCAGCCCCTGCAGCTGCATGAGTTGGGAAAAGCCTCCAGCTTGAGGTTTGATCCAAGAACTTGAGACTTGCTAGCTTCTATAAGTCTCTAAGCCTTGAACCCGGACAGAAGAGCACTCAGCCCCAGGGTTACAGGTGAGGAGAGACAACTCAGGGATGCCCAGAGTAGCAGGCCAGAAGAACAGGAGAAAGGGGATAAAATCCAGGAAGCCAGAGAGAAGAACAATCAGCCGAAGGGATTAGGTGAGGAGGCAAAACTCAGGCCCGCCCAGAGTAGCAGGCTGGAAGAACAGGAGAAAGGGGATAAAAGCCTTGAACCTGGACAGAAGAGCAGTCAGCCGCAGGGTTACAGGTGAGGAGAGACAACTCAGGGA
>NW_006930305.1:0-2528 GCF_000298275.1 Orycteropus afer afer
GAGGCAGTATCACTACCGAAGTAGATTGCCCCATCTTCCTTCCAAGGAGTGGCTGGTGGGTTTGAACCGCCAGCCTTCTGGTTAGCAGTCAAGTGTATATATATATATACTCCTACAATTTAACAACAAAAAGACAAAAAGTCCAATAAAAAATGGCAAAGGACTTGAATTGACATTTTACCAATGATGATATACAAATAGCCAACAAGCACATTATAAGATTCTCAACTTCATTCCTTCTTGTTGTCAGGTGCTGTCAAGTTGGTTCTGACTCAACAACTCTACATACAACAGAACAAAATACTGCCTGGTCCTGTATCATTCTCACAATCATTGGCTATGTTTGAGTCCATTGTTGCGGCCACTGTGTCATTCCATCTCATCGCATTTCACCCTCTTGTTCACTGACCCTCTATTTTACCAACCATGATGTCCCCCAGGGACTGGTCCCTCCTAATAACATGTCCAAAGTAAGTGAGACAAAATTTCTCCATCCTTGCTTTCTCCACGCTTGGCTATACTTCCTCTAAGATCTGTTTGTTTTCTTGTTGTCCATATCCCTGTCAATGAGCTGATTCCAAATTATGGCAACTATAGGACAGACTAGAATTGCTCCATAGGATTGCCGAAGCTGTAAATCTTATTTTATTGTAGTTTGGGTGAAACAAAGGTTGTAAATCTTCATGGAAGCAGACTGCCTCATCTCCTGCAGAACAGCTGGTGAGTTTGAACCACTGACTTTTTTGTTAGCTGCTGAATCCCTTAACCACTGCTACCAGAACTCCTTCTGGCAGTCGTGGCATACTGAATATTCTTCACCAACACCACATTTCAGATGCATCAGTTCTGCATCAATCTTATTCATTGAACATCCAATTTTTGCATGCAAAACCAAAACCAAAACCAAACTCATGGTCATCGAGTCAGATCCGACTAGTAGCAACCCCTCCTTGGGCAGAATTCTGAGGAAGTATCATATGGAAGTAGATTGCCCAATCTTGCTTCCAAGGAGTGGTTGGCATTGATGACTGGGCACCATCTAGTTCTTCTGGTCTCAAGGGCCATCATGTCCTAGGGCTGATTGCTTCCAAATGCCCTTGTGTTTTTGTACTCTTCTTCACTTCCGATGCTAGGAGACCATTAGGTGCATCTTAGATGGCCTCTTGAAAGCTTTTAAGACCTCAGTTACTACTCAAGACTTTTACGTATTTTGTTGTGCAATTTGAGTCTGGTGTCCCCTAGTACTATGGTCCTGAGTCACTAACTAGATCTGTTGGATCTCTCTCCTACCGTGTCTGGGTGTCTGTGAGGGATTACTCTATGCCTGTCTTCTGTTGTTTCTGTAAGGACTGTGGGTATTTTGTATCACCGGTATCTGTGCAAGATTAGCCTCTGCTGAATCCTGGTCTAGAGTACACTCCTGTTCACTGACCCCATCTGATCTTCTCAGTTGTCTATGTTCATCTGTAGCTTGGTGTTTAGTGTTAATGGTAACACAGTATTGTAGATATACTGGTTGGTATTAGCGTCTGTCATCTATATCTTATGTGCACAATTTGGTGTCCTCCTTTTTCCTCATGTTATCATCTGGTCACAGTCTCTTTCTATACCATCCCTCCACTTACCCACATCAACATGTGGCCTCCAACTAGCCCGAAATTAATCCTTCCCTTTCCCTCCCCACCCCAGTAACCTACAAAGTGAGTTCCCTTTCTTAAGCAAACCTTTCTTTATCTTTTTATAGTAATGGGCTCATACAGTATTTGTCCTTCTGCAATTGACTTATTTCACTCAGCATAATGTCGTCCAGGTTCAACCACATTGTGTGATGATTCATGTATCTTTCATTGTTCTTTAATGTAGCATAGTATTCCATTGTGTGAATGTACCATAATTTGGTTATCCATTCATCTGTTGATGGGCATTTAGGTTTTTTCCATCTCTTTGCTACAGTGAATTGTTCTGTGATGAACATAGGTGTACTTATGTCTGTTCGTGCACTGCCTCTTACCTCTTTAGGATATATTCCTAGTAATGGAATGGCTAAGTCAAATGGTATTTCTATTTTCAGTTTTTTAAGGAAATGCCGTACCATATGCCACAATGGTTGTATCATTTTACAATCCCACCAGCAGTGTACTAAAGTTCCAATCTCTCTGCAACCTCGCCAGCATTTGTTATCTTCTGTCCTGTTGAACTTTGCTATTATTGTTGGGGTGAGATGATATGTCATCGTTGTTTTGATTTGCATCTCTCTAATGATTAAAGATTGCAAGCAGTTCCTTATGTGTTTTTTGGCCGCCAGCATATTATCTTTAGCCAAGTGTCTGTTGAAGTCTTTTGCCCATTTCTGAATTGGGTTGTTTGTCTTTTTGGTGTTGAGGTGTTAAAATTTTCTATAGATTTTTGGAGATAAGTCCTTTGTCAGATCTGTCATAGGCAAATATTTTCTCCCAATCTGTAGGTTCTCTTTTTACCCTTTTGGTGAAGTCTTTTGATGAGCATAAGAATTTAATTTTTAAAAGGTT
>NW_006930305.1:3318-4275 GCF_000298275.1 Orycteropus afer afer
TCTTTTTAGTAGCTATTGTAAATGGTATTGTTGCCCTTATTTCTTTATCAGAGGACTCTTTGTTAGTGTGGAGGAATCCAACTGATGTTTGTATGTTGACCTTGTATCCTGCCACTTTGCTAACCTCTCTATTAGTTCCAGTAGTTTTTTTGTTGAATCTCTTAGGCTTTCTATGTACAGGATTATATCATCCACAAATAGAGGTAGTTTCACTTCCACTTTGCCAATTTGTATGCCTTTTATTTCTCTTTCTTGCCTTATTGCCCTGGTCAGGACTTCCAATACAGTGTTAAATAGAAGTGGTGATAGAAGGCATGCCTGTCTGGTTCCTGTTCGTAAGGGGAATGCCTTGAGTCTTTCTCCATTAATAATGATATTGGCCATTGGGTTTGCATATGTGCTTTTTATTATGTTGAGGAATTTCCCTTCTACTCCTATTTTGTTGAGAGTTCTGAACAGGAATGAGTGTTGGATTTTATCAAATACCTTTTCTGTATTGATTGACATAACCATTCGGTTCTTTTGTTTTGTTTTGTTTATGTGGTGGATTACATTGATTGTTTTTCTGATGTTGAACTATCCTTGCATATCTGGTATGAATCCCACTTGGTCAGGATGTATTATTATTATTATTATTTTGATATGTTGTTGGATTCTGTTGGCTAGGATTTTGTTGAAGATTTTTGCATCTATGTTCATGAGGGATGTTGGTCTGTAGTTTTCCTTTTTAGTGTGTCTTCCCCTGGTTTTGGTATTAGTGTTATGCTTGCTTCATAAAATGAGTTTGGGAGTATTCCATCTTTTTCTATGTTTTAGAATAGCTTGAGTAGTATATATTGGTGTCAACTCTTCCCTGAATATTTGGGAAAATTCTCCAATGAAGCCATCAAGGCCAGTGTGTTAGATTGGGTTCTCTAGAGAAACACACACACAAAAAAAACCCAGCAAGGTATGTAT
>NW_006930306.1:0-968 GCF_000298275.1 Orycteropus afer afer
TTTTGTTCCACATTTTTCTCCCACTTTATCCAGGATGTTCTATTGTGATCTCTTCCAAAGTGGTCAGCGGTGGTAGTTGGGCACCTTGTAGTTTTTCTGGTCTCAGTGTTGTGGCAGTTGAGGTTCACGTGGCTCATTTGTCCTTTTTGTTTCCATGTATCTTTGCTTTTCTTCACTCTTTACTCTGCTTGAAGGGAGACAATAGTTGAACTTTAGATGACAAGTCAGTCACAATCCTTTAAGACCTAGTGGCTGCTCACCAAAGTAGGATGTAGAACATTGTCTTTGTGGACCATGTTATGCTAACCGATCTTAATAGCCGCTGATACTATGATCCTGAACCCTATGGCATAAATGGTACTAGGAGTGCTCTGAAGTATTGAGAAAATGTCTCAATACTCCAATTCTGGAGTGCACAGGAAGAAAGAGGGAGGAGAGAAAGGACCACCAGTAGGTGATGTAGAGAGGAACGGGGTGGGATGGGGTGAAATATAAAAAGAATAGGAGAGAAAGAGGACAAGGAAAAGCATCCTCAAGCTGATTAGGATTTGGATGAGTGGGATGGTAGGGGGAGTGTAAGCATTTTTCTCTCCAGTGCTTCCCCCTGGAATTTGAGAAGAGAGAAATTTCTTTTCTACTATGGGAAGCAGCCTTCTCCCAGAAGATAATGCGTCTCGATTTGCCCAAGAAAGGAAACCTCGCCTTTGCGAGTGAGTAGCTGCTCTTTTCCTAGCAGGGTGAACAGGCTGAGCACTGTGGAGGGTTCCAGCAAGGCTGAATTTTTATTTGCTGTTCAGGTGTCGTTGGTATTGGTGGCTTTCGTGGAACATGCAAAAAGTTCTCAGTTTCCATGCGTGGATGTAGTGGGAGCACGTGGAGTGTAGAAACGGGATGGGCTGGCAGGTTTGAAATTGAGCACCACCTCTTCTGGGAAAATTTACTAGGTTTTGCTTGAAGTGAAAAGAGTG
>NW_006930306.1:2139-4524 GCF_000298275.1 Orycteropus afer afer
TACCAGCTGCCCAGCCAAGTTGATACCTGACCTTAACTACCACACCACCCCAAACAGGCATGGATAATGGGATTTACAAAACACCACAGAATGGGGGACAATGGCTAGAAGGGCCACATCAAGCAATTCACTGCAGTTATTATTATTAGCAGGATCAATAACTGAAAATATTTATAGGTAAATATAGAATCATTCCACCGGGATGTGACAACAGTCCTGAAACAATGTAGATCTTACCAGGGGGTTGGGCTAATATGTCTGTGCTCATCTCTTTTGACTCACAAGTGTTTAGGATTAGTGCTCCATTTTTTCCTTTGGCAACATTGTCAAGAGGTGGAAATCTCCCAACCACACCCAGAGACTGAGTTCTGGACAGATGTTGTTGTTGTTATTTGTTGTGGAGTTGTACTCAACTCATAGTGACCCCTCCTTGCGTTTCCGAGGTAGTATCACTAGGGAAGTAGATTGCTCAACCTTCCTTCCAAGGAGTGGCTGGTGGGTTTGAACTACCAGTCTTCTGGATAGCAGTCAAGTGCCTTAGGCACTACACTACCAGAGCTCCTTCAGGACAGATAGACAAAGAAATTGCTATGCAATATGATGGCTTCTATCTGCTCCATATCTATGTCAGTGAATGAGTGGTAGACAAGACAGAACCTTCCCAGCCCAAGCCTAGAAAGAAACAGGAAAACCAAATATCGGCTTCTCAACATTTCAGAACATGCAAGAGAAGGAGAAGAAACAAGGAAAATGGCTCTCATCTTTGACAGGAAAGAATTCTTCTTTATCTGACTTTTTTTTTTTTTTTTTTTTGAGAATCCTGTGTTCTCCATCCCAGGTAAGGAACATTAGTTTCCCAAGGACTAGAGTGGGTTTTTCAGCTTTCAGATTCTGTAGCCTCTTAACACTCAATTTTCCCCTAAACGTTTTTAAACAAAGTGCTTAATCTTTTGGAAGGAAGACTGGGCAATCTACTTCCGTAGAGATAATGCCTTGGAAACCCAAGGAGGGGTCACTATGAGTTGGAATTGACTCAGGGACAGTGAGTTTTTGAACTTCATCTTTGAGACATGTAGATGGGGACCCAAATACCATTGATCGTTGAGGGTGTTTGGAGAGAATGTGTGAACAGAAGAAATGACAAGTAACTTTAAATGACTGCCAATGTCCCAATGAGGTAGTAGAAAGAAATAGGAAGACCAAAGCAACTCCAATAAGAAGTTTCTGAGAAACTCTGAGCTTGCTTAGTGAGGAAAACAGAATGGAGATACTAGGGATCGAACCCAGGACCTCATGCATGCTAAGCATGCGCTCTACCACTGAGCCACATCCCCTGATGGCCTTATGTTACAGAGGCATCTACATGACTTTTCGCCCAGTCTTTGTGGCCTAACTTACCAAGACCAGATCATTTCATGTTCATTTCTACTGTTTCCCAACTGGGCGCATCGCACTCCTTCTGACACGGGCACACCAAGAGAAGGATACTTTAGTGCTAGAAAGAAAGGACTGCTGGTGGTCTATGTATGGTCTTCCACCAGATCCCACAGCCTGATTCTATTCCATCACTTGTGTGAGTCCTGAGATACAAAATTCTCTTGTAACTTCTCTGAATGTAACTTTCTGTATTCTGAAGACTCTTGGAAATATATTAATGTTCTACAGAGGCAATAAAGTAAATAAATAAAAGTAAAATAACTGTAGTGTGTGTAAAGACACTCTAAAATTAAATACAAATAGAAACAAAGAAATATAACATATTTCAAAAGGAATAACATATACATTGGAGAAAAAAGAGAGAGCTGATTCATACAAAACGTTTTACACAGTGACTTGTCCTCACTGTAAAACAAAAAGATCGCCAAATAAATATTAAACTCTAAGGAACAGAGCTGTTTGTTTAATAATGCTATGTGTGTAGCAATTCTGATATTATTTCCAGTCAGTGTTAGGCTTGAAAATATGAGTACATATATTGATGTTGTTGGAAACCACTGTGCTCATTGTGAGAGATGAGAAACACAAAACTGGTTAGCCCGAAGGTAAGAAAGTCCAGGTTGGGGCTGGGTGGATTTTCCCATTGCTGTCTAGTCCATTCTGACTCGTGGAGACCTCATGTATTGCAGAGTAGAATTGCTCCTTAGGCTGTTACCTTTATGGAGGAGCCGTGGTGGCGCAGTGTTTAAGCAGTCGGCTGCTAACCGAAAGATCTGCGGCTGGAACACACCATCCGATCTGCGGGAGAGATACTGCAGTTAGTTTCCATGACGATTACAACTAAGAGTTGGAATCAACTCCACGACAATGGGTTTAATCTTTACAGATGACCAGGGGCCACGATTGCTCTCGACTGCTAACCTAAAGACTGGTGGTCCCAGCGGGAGC
>NW_006930307.1:0-4552 GCF_000298275.1 Orycteropus afer afer
AATAGACACTGGGAAGAGATTACTATGGGGAGGAAGTGGGAGGGGAGCTGTTGCATTGTGGTAAACTGTGGTCAATGTCATGAGACAAAGTATGTGTAAACTGCTGTATGGAAAGTGAATTTGCTCTGTAAATCTTCACCCAAATCACAATAATAATAATAATAATAAAATATGTGAAGGAAGAAAAGATCCTCCCTTGGATACTACTCCTGGACAAGGGAATATTTCTATTTCTTACAAAATATACGGGGTCCTTGTGGCGGTTATGTTTGTGAGTCAACTTGGCTGGCACTGGTTGAGTGGCTGAACAGCTGGTGGTAGTTATTCCCCATGATGAGACTGGCAATCACTCCATGGTGGAATCTACTGGGAGCAGCTGAGTACCTGCCTTTGGTATGTTGTCTGCTTCCTGTACATAAGTAGCAGCTTTGCGAATGGTCTCCAGCTTATGGCACACTTGGACCCTGCATATAGCCATGTCATTGTTCAGCAGCCTGCCATGCTCTGCCGAACTTGGGACTTACAACAGCCTTGAATTAATGGCCTTCTGTGTGGTTTGGTAATATTGGGACTGTGCTTTTTTACTTGTCAACCTTGGGCTTGTCAGCCTCAGCAGCCAGCAGCTGTCTGAGTGAAGAAAAGCCTCTAGCTTCAGTGGGCTGGGAGCTGGAGGCAGAGCTGAAGCCCAAGTTTGAGGGGCTTTCACCCAGCTCCTAAAGCCTGACACTTTGAACTTGGACTTAAAGCTTTCAAACTGTAAGAAAATAAACTCCTGTTTGCCAAGGCCAACCCACTTGTGGTTTTCCTGTCAGAGCAGCACTAGGTAACAAAAACAGTCCTTTATACTGAGCCTAATCAAGATATAGGGAGAAATATTTTCCAGAGTTGGAGACAAGATGGCATCCTGCTAACACACTCCACTCAATCCCTCTACAACAGAAATCCTGTGGGGGGTGGGGGGAGATGAGTAAAACAGATACAAATAAAAATCCTGGAATTCTGAACATCTAATAAGAAGAAAAATAATTAGATTGAGTACTGATTGGAAAGGGAGATGTAGTGAGATCAGTCACTGGGGAGAAAGAAGAAGCCAGGACCAGCCAATGAGTAACCATTTTAAACACATAGGTACAAAAGGTATCAGACATGGATGAAGAGGGTGAAAAAAAAACTTCACAGAATCCACATGACAATAAAGACAGTGTAGAACGATTAGAGAACTCTAGGTGAACTGAAGTTGTGTAGGAGCTGGGAGAGGAACGTGCAGACAAGTGGGTCAGACTTATAGTGTCACAGGTGATCATGGAACAAAGAATGAAAGGGAATGAAAAAACTTACCACTAGTAAATCAAACCACCACTTGTTTGTCAGTTTTTCATACTGTGATGGCTTGCATATTGCTGTGAGGCTGGAGGCTGTGCCAATGGTATTTCAAATACCAGCAGGGCCACCCATGGTGGACAGGTTTCAGCAGAGCTTCCAGACTAAGACACACTTGGAAGAAAGAAGGGGCCACCCACTTCTCAAAGAATTGGTCACTGAAAACCTTATGAATAGCCATGAAACACTGTCTGATATAGTACTGGAAAACTTTATGAATAGCTCTGAAACACTGTCTGATATAGTGCCAGAAGATGAGCCTCTTAGGTCAGAAGGCATTCAAAATACAACTAGAGAAGAGCTGCCTCCTCAGAGTAGAGCTGACATTAATGATGTGGATGGGGTAAATCTTTCAGGACCTCCATTTGCTGATATGGCATGACTCAAAATGAGAAGAAACATCTGCAAACATCCACTAATAATGAGAACATGGAACATATGAAGTATGAATCTAGGAAAATTGAAAGTTGTCAAAAATGAAATGGAATGCATAAAGATCAATATCCTAGGCATTAGTGAGCTGAAATGGGCCAGTTTTGGCCATTTTGAATCAGACAACCATATAATCTACTATGCCAGGAATGTCAAATTGAAGAGGAATAGTGTGGCATTCATCATCACAAAGAATGTTTCAAGATATATCCTGAAGTACAATGCTGTCAGTGATAGAATAATATCCATATACCTACAAGGAAGACCAATTCATACTACTATTATTCAAACTTATGCATCAACCATCAAAGCCAAACACAAGGAAACGTTTTACCAACTTCTACAGCCTGAAATTGACCAAACATGCAATCGAGATGTGTTGATTATCACTGGTGATTGGAATGCAAAATGTGGAAACAAAGAAAAATCGCTAGTAGTTGGAAAATATGGCTTTGGTGATATAAATGACACTGGAGATTGCATGATAGAATTTTCCGAGACCAATGATTAATTCATTGCAAATACCTTTTTCTCAACAAAATAAACAGAGACTATACACATTGCCTTCACTAGATGGAGTACACTGGAATCAGACTGACACATCTATGGCAAGAGGCATTGGAGAAGCTCAGTGTCTTCAGCCCCAACAAGACCAGAAGCTGATTGTGGAACAGACCATCAACTGCTCATATGTAAGTTCAAATTGAAGCTGAGGACAATTTAAAGAAGTCCACAAGAGGCAAAATATGACCTTGATTAAATCCCTCCTGGATTTAGAGACCATCTAAAGAATAGATTTGGAAAGTTGAATATCAATGACAAAAAAACGGAGGTATTGTGGGATGATATCAAGAATATCATCCATGAAGAAATCGAAAGGTCATTAAAAAGCCAAGAAAGGACAGAAAGACCAAAATGGATGACAGAAAAGACTCTGAAACTTGACTTTGAATGGAGAGTAGCTAAAGCAAATGGAAGAAATGACAAGATAAAAGAGATGAACAGAAGATTCAAAGAACAGCTCAAGAGGACAATGTAAATTATTAAGATATGTGCAAAGACCTGGAATTAGAAAACAAAAAGGGAAGAAGACACTCAGCATTTCTCAAGCTGAAAGAAGTGAAGAAAATATTTAAGCCTTGAATTGCAATATTGCAAGGATTCTATGGGCAATATTTTGAATGATGCAGGAAACATCAAAAGTAGAGGGAAGGAATACACAGAGTCACTGTACCAAAAAGAATTGGTTGATGTTCATCCATTTCAGGAGGTGGCATATGATCAAGAATGAATGACACTGAAGGAAGAAGTTGAAGCTACAGTGAAGGAATTGGCAAAGGACAAAGCTCCAGGAATTGACAGAATACCCATTGAGATGTTTCAACATACAGATGCTGTGCTGGAGACGCTCACTCGTCTATGCCAAAAAATTTGGAAGACAGCTACTTGGCCAACTGACTGGAAGAGATGAATATTTGTACCCATTCCAAAGAAAGGTGATCCCACAGAATGTAGAAATTATTGAACAATATCATTAATATTACATGCAAGTAAAATCTTGCTGATGATAATTCAAAAATGGTTGCAGCAGTTTAGTGACAGTGAACTTCCAGAAATGTAAGCTGGATTCTGAAGACATGGAATGAGAGATATCATTGCTGATGTCAGATGGATTTTGGCTGAATAAAGAATACCAGAAAGACCTTTACTTGTGTTTTATTGACTATTAAAAAATATTCAACTGTGTGGATTATAACAAATTATGGATAACATTGAGAAAAATGGGAATTCCAGAACACTTCATTGTTCTCATGAAGAACCAGTACAAAGACCAGGAGGCTGTCATTCGAACAGAACAAGGGGATATTGCATGGTTTAAAATCAAGATGGAGCGCAACAGCGTTGTATCTTTTCACCATACTTACTCAATCTGTATACTGAGCAAATAATCCGAGAAACTGCACAATATGAAGAAGACCATGGCATCAGGATTGGAGGAAGACTCATTAACAACCTGTGATATGCAGATGACACAACTTTGCTTGCTGAAAGTAAGGATGACTTGAGGCACTTACTGATGAAGATTAAAGATTACAGTCTGCAGTATGGATTAAAACTCAACATAAAGAAAATGAATAATCCTCACATCTGGACCAATAAGCAGCATCATGATAAATGGAGAAAACATGGAAGTTGTCAAAGACTTCATATTATTTGGTTCTATAATCAACACCAATGGAAGCAGCAGTCAAAACATCAAATGACACATTGCACTGGGAAAATCTGCTGCAAAAGAACTCTTTAAAGTGTTGAAGAGCAAAGATGTCTCTTTGAAGACTAAAGTGCACCTAACTGATGCCATGGTATTTTCAATCGCCTCATATGCATGTGACAGCTGGACAATGAATAAGGAAGATGAAAAAGAGTTGATGCTTTTGAGTTGTGGTGTTGGCAAAGAATACTGAAAGTACCATGGACTGCCAAAAGAACTAATAAATCTATCCTAGAAGAAGTGCAGCCAGAATGCTCCTTGGAAGCGAGAATGGCCAGACATTGTCTGATCTACTTTTATCATGTTCTCAGAAGGGACAATTCCCTGAAGAAGGATATCATAAAGTGGAGGGTCAAAAAAAAAGGGGGAGGAGGCGGGGCAAGATGGCGGACTAGGCAGAAGGATTGCACAGACCCTCTTCAACAAAGAAAAGGGAAACCAATTAACACAGACACAGAAGATAATCTT
>NW_006930308.1:0-4490 GCF_000298275.1 Orycteropus afer afer
TTCAAGGCTCAGGGGTCCAAGATTATCTTCTGTGTCTGTGTTAATTGGTTTCCCTTTTCTTTGTTGAAGAGGGTCTGTGCAATCCTTCTGCCTAGTCCGCCATCTTGCCCCGCCTCCGGTATCTATCTTTATGGAAGCAGACTGCCTCATCTTTCTCCTGTGAATCAGCTGGTGGGTTGAAACCAATGACCTTTTGTTTAGAGAGGAATGCCTTAGCCAGTGTACCACCAGAACTCCTTAAATCCCTACTGTTGTAGCACATGTATATGAGGCTATTGAAAATACCATGGCTTGGGTTAGGCTCACCTTAGTTTTCAAAGTGATGTCTTTGTTCTTCAACACTTTAAAGAGGTCTTTTGCAGCAGATTTGCCCAGAGCAATATGACATTTGATTTCTTGACTGCTGCTTCCATGGATGTTGATTGTGGATCCAAGTAAAATGAAATTTTTGACAACTTTAATCTTTTCTGCTTATTTTATTGGTCCAGTTGTAAAGATTTTCATTTTCTTTGAACTGAGGTGTAATCCATACTGCTGACTGTAGTCTTTAACCTTAATCAGTATGTGCTTCAAGTCATCCTCACCTTCAGCAAGCAAAGTTGTGTCATCTGTATATCACAGGTTGTTAATGACTTTTCCTCCAAGCCTGATACTAATTTGTTCTTCATATAGTCCATATTCCTGGATTATTTGCTCAACATACAGGTTGAATAAGTATGGTGAAATGATACAACCCTCATGCACACTCTTCCTGATTTTAAATCATGCAGTATCCTCTTGTTCTGTTCAAATGACAGCATCCTGGTCTATGTTCCTCATGAGCACAATTGTTTTTGAATTCCTATTTCTCAATGTTATCCATAATTTGTTATGATCCACACAATCAAATGCTTTTGCATAGTAAATAAAACACAAGTAAACATCTTTCTGGTATTCTTTGTTTTCAGCCAAGATCCATCTGACATCAGCAATGATGTCACTCATGCCATGCCCTCTTCTGAATCTGGCTTGCATTTCCAGCAGTTGCCTGTAAATATACTACTACAACGGTTTCTGAATTATCCTCACCAAAATTTTACTTGTGTATGATATTGTTCAATAATTTCTGCATTCTGGTGGATCTTCTTTCTTTAGAATGGGCACAAATATGGATCTCTTTCAGTCAGTTGGCCAGGTAGCTATCTTCCACATTTCTTGGCATGAAGGAGTGAGTGCCTCTAACATGGCATCCATTTATAGAAAAATCTCAATGGTTGTTCAGTCAGTTCCTGAAGTCTTGTTTTTTGCCAATTCTTCCAGTGCAGCTCTGGTGGCATAGTGCCTAAGGCATTTGACTGCTAACTAGAAGGCTGGCAGTTCAAACCTACCAGCTTCTCCTCAGAAGGAAGTGTCAGAATCTACTTGATGGCAGTAAGTTTGGTTTTTGGTTCTTTTCAGTGCAGCCTGGACTTCTCAACTGTTTCTAAACTGCTACTAGATATTTTCAATTCTCATTTAATCCTATTCTGTCAGACTAGGTATTATCACTGGTTATAGATGTAGAAAGAAACAGGCTCAGAGATTAAATAATATATTCAAAGTTACAGTTTGTAAGTGGCTATATTTTTGTCTCCCTTATGAAATTACAATCCATAGTAAATGGAAGGTAAAAAGGAATCTAATGCTTTTGGATTCTTTTGCTAAGGAAGGTGCCTCTTGAAGATAGGTTTGGATTTCTTGGAAGCTCTGTTAAATACATAGTTTGCATGCCAAAACTTTGAAGGATAAAAAGAAAGTGCTTTGAGGCTCTGAAATGTGGGTTGATGCCTAATCTGACCTGGAACAAAACCTTTTTGAGTTAAGGATTACCAGCTGGGATACTGGAGAGCTGCTCAAGACTTGTTGGATTTCAAGTCTTGTGGCAAGGAAAATAAAGAGGGAATTGGATTAAAGATGGAGTTAATTAGGTCAGGCAGAATACCTTTTTGGGGGTAAAGTAGCAAGATATAATCACACTTTTAGTTCAATCCAATTTAACAGAGTTTCTTGAGTATATCTGTTCCATATCACATGCTGGACACACACAAAGATGGTTGAGAAATTTTTCTGCCCACTTGGGTGAGGTGTATCAGTAAGTCAAGTCTATGAATAACTAATACAGGAAAGCAGCATATAAAACTGACAAAAGATAACTGTAAGGTAAGAATTACATAGGATGTGATGACTTTCACAGAACTGTGGAGGTCAAAACGTAGCTGAAGGAAAAGAAGCCCTTTTAGGGCTTTTCTTCACCAAGCAACCAGAGTGACCTTTTGAAAGCTATGCCAATCCAACATCTTCCTTGTTGTTGTCAGATGCCAGTGAGTCAACTCCAACTCATAGTGAGCCCAGGTGACAAAGTTTTGCCTCATAGGGCTTTCTTTGCTGTAATCTTTATAGAAGCAGATCTCCAGGTTTTTCTCCCTTGAAGTCGCCAGGTGAGTTCCAACAACAAATTTTCAGCTAGCAGCAAAAGTGCCTAACCATTGCACCACCAGGGCTGCTTCCAACATCTGTAAGCATCCTTTCATAGCTTTTCCAATTACATGTGGTACAAAATCCAAAATCCTTTCTATAGCATAAAGACCTGCATGAGTTCGGTCCAGCTTACCTGCTTTGCTCATGGTTCACCACTTGCTCTCAACACTGGGATCACACTAGTTATCTCACTGTTTCCCAGAAAACAAACTTCTCACTTCACGCCTTTTACACACATTGACTCCTCTGCCTGGTTACTTCACCACTCTGTCCTTCTTCTTTCCCTAGCTTATTCCTCCAGCCTCTGCTTCAAATCACTTTTTCTAAGAACCTTCCCTTCTAAATAAGATAATCTATCATAACCTCTCATCAGATCCTTTACTTTTTTCAAAGCACTTATCAAAATTTGTAATATATTTTGTGTGATTATCTCTTTCATATTTTCCTGTATTATCATCACACCTTTTTCCTGTAAGGCTTATAAACAATTTGTACATTTATTTGTGCAATGATGCGCTGT
Organism: Orycteropus afer afer; assembly: GCF_000298275.1. Classification (NCBI taxonomy): domain Eukaryota; kingdom Metazoa; phylum Chordata; class Mammalia; order Tubulidentata; family Orycteropodidae; genus Orycteropus; species Orycteropus afer. Next base: position 3,017 of record NW_006930308.1, read on the forward strand.
GTAAAAGTCTGCTGACTTCACCTGTTTTTAATTTTCTCATGGACATAGTTTTTTTTTCCCATTATATGCAATGAGTACGGGTCTCTCTGAGTCAGAATCAACTCGATGGCAGTAGGTTTTTTGTGTAATGTATGTTTCAGAAGCTCCGGTGACTCAATGGTTAAGCACTTGGCTAACTGAAAGGTTGGTGGTTCAAGTCTATCAGCAGCTACCACAGGAGAGAAAACCTGGCAATCTCATCCCTTAAAACTTACAGCCTTGCAAATTCTATGGAGCAGTTCTACTCTGTCCTATAGGGTCACAATAGTCAGAATCGACTTGACAGTACACAAGAACAACAAAGTACCCTGAGGGAGTGAGTTGTTGGACCTTGGGCTCGGACTATGGTCATGGGAGACATCCAGCTCAATTGGCATATCCCGCTACACAAAAACATTGTTCTATGTTCTACTCTGGTGAGTAGCAACTGGGGCTTAAAAGCTTGCAAGCAGCTATCTAGATGCAACAATTGATCTTCCTTCATCAGGAGCAAAGAAGAATGAAGAAAACCAAAGACACACAGAAACAATTAGTCCAAGGGACTAGTGGACCATGCAAGCCTCAGCCTACATGCCTGTGAGACCAGAAGAACTAGATGGTGCCCAGCTACAATTGTGAACCACTTGGAAAGGGTTCAGTATAGGAGATCCTGAATAGAGTGGGAAAAAAAATGTGGAACAAAACTAAAAATCATAAAAAATACCAGGCTTATTGGTCTGATAGAGACTGATGAAACCCCCAAGACCATGGCCTCTAGTCACCCTTTGGGCCTGGAATTGAACTCAGTCCCATAGCTTCCAGCCAAAAAATAGACAGGCATATAAGGTGAACATTTATACCAGGTAGGTACACTCCTTAGAACAATATGTCATGGGAGATCAGAAGAGCAGTATTTGCACAGGGAGATGGCTCAGAGGAAAGGAACACACAGGAAAGTAGGACACAAGGAAAACATAAAGGAAAGAAAAAAAAAGAACAACAAAGTATGTTTGAGCAACTTGGGTACAATAATCTATTTTTTAAATGATAAATTTTATGAAATCTAAATATAGATCAAGTATTCCTGATGAAAATTGAGTGTCAAAATGGAGAAGTACTGTAAATATACTGTGTTTTTAAGACTTCATACAAAAAGGAAGAAGGAAGAATCTTCTCAAAGAATTGGCCAGGAAAACCTTATGAACAGCAAAGAAACACTGTTTGATACATTACCACACAACCTTATGAACAGCCTGGTTAGGTTAGAAGGCTCTCAAAATAGGCCTGGGAAAGAGCTGCATCATCTGAGTAAACCCAGCCTTACTCATATGGATAAAGTAAAGCTTTTGAGACTTTTATTTGCTGATGTGGCACCACTCAAATTGAAGAGAAACAGCTGCAGACATCAATTAATCATAGGAACACGGAATGTACGAAGTATGAATCTAGGAAAATT
>NW_006930309.1:0-876 GCF_000298275.1 Orycteropus afer afer
TTAGCAGTCAAGTGCCTTAGGCACTACACTACCAGAGCTCCTAGCCATCATTAATCTCTACTTGAAGACCTATGGTGGCAACAACTTATCTGTATAATTACCTGTTTTTAGTTGTGGACGTTTCTATTCCTTAGAAAATACAGGGCCAACATCTGCTTTCCTGCAATTCCTATCCATTCATTATAGAGGGAAGCTATAAAAAAAAATCGGATTTCCTCCTCTATGCAGCATTCTAACAGATTTGAAGCCACTCACAATCCCATTCTTTTCTAGGCTCAATACCCCCAGTTCCTTTAAGTGTTCCTTACATTATATGATTACTCACCATCTTGCTCATCCTCTTTCTAGATATATGGTTTGCCATTGTGGACTCCAAAAAGGACTTAGACCAGAATAGCCTAAATAATTTGGTTATCCCAGGGTACAACATCCTCTCTTTTGTTTTCCTAATCATATTTCTTAGATTACATCCCAGGGTTGCATTCATTTTGAGCAGCTATATTACAGAGCTGACTCCTATTAAATGTGTTGTAGGTCTACCCAAACCTTTATTTTGTTGACGTAAGTGGCTGCAAATTCATTATTTTCCCCATGTTTATTGCAACACTATTGTTATTTAGACACAAAGGCCAGATTACACAGTTAAAATTCATCTTAATATATTGGCTCTGGACTTGGTCATCCAGTGTGCTGTCTCTGAGTTCCATATCACTGACAAAATTGATTACTTTATGATCTATCAAGCCCACTCTTAGGTAATGTAGTCCCCAAAATTGAAAGCAGCAAACACAGATACTTGTATACTAATGTTCACCGCAACACTATTCACAACAGCTGAAAGAAGGAAACAACCTAAATGTCTGTCAACATTATGAA
>NW_006930309.1:1782-2484 GCF_000298275.1 Orycteropus afer afer
TGGTAACCCACAAAGAAAGTTTCCTTCTCTATATAAACCTTTCCTTGACTTTTTACAATGATGAACTAATACTATATTTGTCCTTCTGATTGACTTTTTTCACTCAGTGTAATGTCCTCCAAGTTCTTCCATGTTATGTGGTGTTTTGCAGATTTTACATTATTCCTAAGCATTATTTCTTAGTGTTGCATAGTATTCCATTGTGTGTATGTACCATACTTTGGTTATCCATTCTTCTGTTGATGGGCACATAGGTTATTTCCATATTTTTGCTATTGTAAATAGTGCTGAGATGAACATGGATGTGCATATGTCTGTTCTTGTCCTGGCTCTCACTTTAGGATATATACCTAGTAATGGGATTGCTGGGTCGAATAGTATTTCTAATTCCAGCTTTTTAAGGAATCACCATACTGCTTTCCACAGTGGCTGTATCATTTGACAGTCCCATCAACAGTGTATGAGAGTCCCAATATCTCCATATCCTCGCCAACATGTGTTATTTTCTGTCTTGTTCAACTTTGCCATTAGTGCTGGGGTGAGATATTGTCTCATTGTTGTTTTGATTTGCATCTCTCTGATGGCTAATGATTGTGAGCATTTCTTCATGTATTTGCTGGCCGCCTGAATATCCTCTTTGGTCAAGTGTCTATTCATGTCTTCCGCCCATTTTTTAATTGGATTATTTGTCTTTTTGTTATT
>NW_006930309.1:2584-3033 GCF_000298275.1 Orycteropus afer afer
GCCCATTTTTTAATTGGATTATTTGTCTTTTTGTTATTGAGGTGTTGGAGTTTTCTATAAATTCTAGAGATAAGTGCCTTGTCAGATATGTCATTGCCAGATATTTTTTTCCCAATCTGTACATTCTCTTTTGGAGAAGTCTTTGGAAGCACATAGAAATTTAATTTTTAGAAGGTCCCGTTCATCTAGTTTATCTTCTGCTGTTTGTGCATTTTGGGTTATACTTGATAGTCTATAAAGCCCCTAAATTTGCCCCTAGTTTTCCCTTGAGGAATTTTATAGTTTTAGATTTCACATTTAAGTCTTTGATTCATCTCAAGTTAGTTTTGTGTCTGGTCTGAGGTACAGATTTTGCTTCATTTTTCTGCAAATGGATATCCAGTTTTGCCAGCACCATTGTTAAACAGACATTCTCTTCCTCATTTAATGGATTTCAGCCCTTTGTCAAA
>NW_006930309.1:4026-4649 GCF_000298275.1 Orycteropus afer afer
TTTTACTTAGTCCTCTGGGTTTTCTATGTATAGGATCATATCATCAGCAATCAGCAAATAGGAATGGTTTTACTTCTTCCTTGCCAATTTGGATGCCTTAGATTTCCCTTCCTCGCCTTATTACCCTGGCTAGGATTTCCAATACAATGTTAAATAGGAGTGGTGATAGAGGGCATCCTTGTCTGGTTCCTGTTCACAAGGAGAATGATTTCAGTCTCTCTCCATTGAGAATAATGTTGGCTGTTGGTTTTGTGTATATGCCCTTTATTATGTTGAGGAATGTCCCTTGTATTCCTATTTTGCTGAGAGTTTTTATCAGGAGTGGGTGTTGGATTTTATCAAATGCCTTTCTGCCTCGATTGATATATCATATGGTTCTTTTCCTTTCTTTTATTTATGTGATGGACGACATTGATTGTTTTTCTAATGTTGAACCATCCTTGCATGTCTGGTATGAACCCCATTTGGTCATGATGTATTATTTTTTGATATGTTGTTGGAGTCCATTGGCTAGGATTTTGTTGAAGGTTTTTGTATCTATATTCATGAGGAATATTGGTCTGTAGTTTTCCTTTTGAGTGATGTCTTTGCCTGGTTTTGGTATCAAGGTTATGCTTGCTTCA
>NW_006930310.1:0-608 GCF_000298275.1 Orycteropus afer afer
AACTAATTGAGAGATTTAGCATCATGGTAGGATATAAGATCAACATCCAAAAATCAGTTGGATTCCTCTACAACAGCAAAGAGATTGCTGAAAAAGAAATAAGGAATCAAAACTATTTATAATACCTACCAAAAAAATAAAAAACTTGGGAAGAAATCTTACCAGGAACACAAAAGACCTCTACAAAGAAAACTATAACAAACTACTTCAAGAAACCATAAGAGATCTACATAAATGGAAGAACATCCAATGCTCATGGACAGGAAGATTGAACATTGTGAAAATGTCAGTTCTACCCAAAGCAATCTATACATTCAATGCATTCACAATCCAGATCCCATCAACATTCTTTAGGGATATGGAAAAACCAATCACTAACTTTATATGGAAAGGAAAGAGACCTCAGATAATCAAAGCACTATTGAAAAAGAACAACAAAGTAGAAGGTCTCACGCTGTCAGATCTCAAAACCTACTATACAGCCACAGTAGTCAAAACTGCCTGGTATTTGTTTAATGACAGAGACATAGACCAATGGAATAAAATTGAGAACCCAGCAATAGATCTATCGACCTATAGTCAGCTGATCTTTGACAAAGGCCCAAAAT
>NW_006930310.1:2702-4570 GCF_000298275.1 Orycteropus afer afer
TAGAGCCTGGTGGAACTACTGAGACTATGGCCCCTAGCTGCCCTTCAAATTTGGAATTGAACTTACACCTGTGGTTTCCATCCAAACAAAAGACAGACATATGAGCTGAACATTTACCTCAAGTAGATACACTCCTTGGAGAGAACAATCATGGGAGAAAGAAGGGCTGCTTATACACAGGGAGACAGCTCTGGGGGCAGGAGTGCATGGAGGGATGGACACAGAGAAGACATAACTATGGGGAGGAAGTGGGAGGGGAGCTGTTGCACTGTGATAAACTGTGGTCAATGACATGAGACAAAGTATTGTGAACTGCTGTATGGAAAGTAAATTTGCTCTGTAAACCTTCACTGAAATCACAATTTAAAAAAATAAAATATAGAAAAAAAAGAGGACAAACACAAATATTCAGCAAATACTAAAACAATGGCAACAAAGGAAATGATAACACAATTCATAAACATAATGAGCTCAGCACAAACATTAATAGGGAACAAAGAAACAAAGGACAACATGAAAAAAACACATTAACAAAATGACAGCAACCAATTCATACTTGTCAATAATTACACTGAAAGTTAATGGATTAAATGCACCACTCAAGAGACAAAGAGTTACAGATTGGATAAGAAAAAACTCCATCAATATGCTGCCTACAAGAGACACATCTTAGAGACAAATACAAAAATAGATTAAAAAACAAAGATTGAAAAAAGATACATCAAGCAAATGGCAACTGTAAGAGAGCAGGAGTGGCAATATTAATTTCTGATCTAATTGACTTTAAGACAAAAAACACCGTAAGAGACAAGGAAGGACATTATATAATGATTAAAGGATCAATTGAACATGAAGATATAACCATAATAAATATCTATGGACCCAATGAACGACCCCCAAAATATAAATCAGGCTTTAAAAGAGTTGGAAAGTCAAATCATAGATTCCACAGTCATAGTGGGAGAATTTAATACACCACTTTCAATGAAAGATAGGACAACTGGAAAGAAACTCAACAAAGATGCAGAAGAGCTAAACAATACGATCCACCAACCTGACCTTATAGACATCTACAGAGCACTTCACCCAACAGCAGAACAATATACATTTTTTTCCAGTGATCATGGAAACTTTCTGCATGATAGACCACATGTTAGGCCACAAAGCAAGCCTTAATAAATTTAAAAACACTGTAATAATGCAAAGCATCTTCTCAGATCATAATGCTATCAAATTAGAAATCAACAATAGGAAGATCAACAGAAAAAGAGAAAGAGTAAACACATGGAAACTGAACAACATCTTCATGAGAAAGACTGGGTAAGAGAAGAAATAAAAATTGAAATTCAAAAATTCCTTGAATCAAACAAGAATGAAAACACAATATACCAAAATCTTTGGGAGAAAGCAAAAGTAGTGATCAGAGGCCAATTTATATCAGTAACTACATACATCCTAAAAGAAGAAAGAGCCAAAATCAACACTTTAAACCAACATCTCCAACAACTAGAAAAAGAACAGCAAGAAAAGCCTAGAGTCACCAGAAGAAAGGAAATAATCAAGATTCGAGCAGAAATCAATAAAACAGAAAGTAGAAAGATAAAAGAAAAAAAATCAACAAGACCAGAACTTGGTTTTTTGAAAAGATCAATAAAACTGACAAACCACTGGAAAATATAACAAAGGAAAGGAGGGAGAGAATACAAATAACACAAATAAGTAACGAAATGGGTGACATCACAACAGAATCAACTGAAATAAAAAGGATAATATCAGGATACTATGAAGAACTGTACTACACAAATTCGAGAATCTGGAAGAAATAGACAAATTTCTAGAAACACACCACTTACCTAAACTAACACAGA
>NW_006930311.1:0-1049 GCF_000298275.1 Orycteropus afer afer
TCCAATGACACATAAGTTATTCCTTTTGATGGTATCCCACATGAATCTTAGGCTTTCTTCATTTTGTTTTGATTTTTTTTTCTGATTGATCCCTTCCCAAAGAAGTATTCATGTATTTGTCTTCAATCTCATTAATTCTGTCTTTCATTGAATCATTTCTGCTCCTTTGCCCTTCCAATGTGTTATCTATTTCTGACAATTTAGTATTAATCTTCTGAATATCTATCTGTAGATTTAGAATGATTTCTAATTTTTCATTTATATTGTCATTTTGTTCTTGTATTTTCTGCCAAATTTCTTCTAAGGTTTTTTTCTGTGTTTTCTTTGGTCTGTCTCTCAATCCTTTGAAGATACCTAAAGGAAAAAAAGTAGAGAAGGAGAATAATAAACAAAAAATTATGGGAAAAATGCAAAAAGAAAATCAAGGAATGGGGTTAACCACAAGCAAAAACAGAGAAAAAAAAACCTTAAATTTAAAAAATAAATAAATAAATAAATAAATAATTCAACCAGGCACAGGGAAAAGAAAAAAATGCTGAAAACTAGTACCTGGGAGTGGAAGATTAAGAATAATAATAAAAAGGACAAAAACCTTAATAATATTAGTTGTTTTAAAACAGACAAATACAAGCAAACTAATCACCAGAAAAAAGAAAGTGAAAAGGAATAAAAGAAAAAGAAAAATTAAAAAAAAGAGGAAAAAAAAATCGGTGGAGGACAGGGCAGGGCACCCTGGCTCCATCTAAGCACACAGACTGTGATGGAGTTCCTGTGGGCCCAGAAGGTAGGTGGGAGTGGAGGATGGCCACACCTCTGTTCATCAAGAGTAACAAGAGGAATGTCGTACCTAGCCAGGCTTGCAGGTCCCGAGTGTCCTTGGGGTTGCTGAAAAGCAGAACGTTTACTTAAGCCCCAGGAATCTGTGAGAGTGCTGTCTCTTTAAATATCCAAAATATTCAAGCCGCTTTTTAAAGCTTCAAAATGTCAGTGCCCTCCAGACTGTCAAAAGTCCACAGCTCAGCCCACCTTTCTCTTCACCTTCTCTGTTT
>NW_006930311.1:1795-2289 GCF_000298275.1 Orycteropus afer afer
CCTTTCTCTTCACCTTCTCCGTTTATTCCCCAGCCACCAGAACAGTCTTCCGTGCAGTCCCTGGCAAGCAGGGCTGATTTTTAGGTTAATTCCTAGGTCCTACCACCACTCAGGAACCTCCAAGCTGTCTGTTCCGTGTTGCCAGTATTGCTCAGGATCGCTGCCAGACCGCAGCTCCCTCTGTGTCCTTTTTTGGTATTTTCATGCAAGTTCTTCTGCTAGTTGGGGTTTAGTCCACTTCTATATACTTCCCTTCAAGGCTCATGGGTCCAGGATTATCTTCTGTGTCTGTGTTAATTGGTTTCCCTTCTCTTTGTTGAAGAGGTTCTGTGCAGTCTTTCTGCCTAGTCTGCCATCTTACTGGAATTCTCCTACTGGCCAATTTTTTAAGAAATAGATTGTTGTTGTTGTTGTTGTTGTTAAGTGCCGTCGAGTCGTTTCCGATTCATAGCGACCCCATGCACAGCAGAACGAAACACTGCCCGATCCCGCAC
>NW_006930311.1:4444-5105 GCF_000298275.1 Orycteropus afer afer
TGGGGCAATCTACTTCTGTAGTGATACTGCCTTGGAAACCCAAGGAGGGGTCACTATGAGTCGGTTGTGACTCAACAGCACATAACAACAACAATAACATATACAGGTATTTACACTGACATTTTTCTTTCTAAAGAATAGCAACATCTTTCTTCCTGTCCTTTACAATATTGAATTTTAAGTTCTGTGGGAAACAAATTTCTCTGCTTTAATTTAAATTCCATATTTTTTATCTATGCTTTTTAAATGTTATTATTAGGTGCTGTTGAGTCAGTTATGACTGATAGCAACCCCATGTACACCATAAGGTAAGGCTGTCTCTTCTTATTCCACGTTCACAATTGTTGCTATGTTTGAGATCATTGTTGTAGCCACTTTGTCAATCTCTCTCTTTTAAGGTCTTTTTGTTTTTGGTTGACCCTCTGCTTTATCAAGCATGTTGTTCTTCTCCAAGGACTGATCCCTCCTAATAACATGTCCCAAGTATGTGAGATGAAGTTTTTCCCATCTTTGCTTCAAAGGAGCATTCTGACCTTGTTACTTCCAGGACAGATTTGTTTATTTTTTCTAGCACTCCATGATATATTCAATATTCTCTGCCAACACCATAACTCAAATTGTGTTGGATTGGGTTCTCTAGAGAAACACAAAACCAGCAAAG
>NW_006930312.1:0-1956 GCF_000298275.1 Orycteropus afer afer
TCGTCTACCACAGACATTTTCCTTTGGCCTTTAGTGACAAAGCAAAGCTAGACACTTCTGTGTTCAGTCAGCAGCAATCATTCAGTCTGAGGGTGTACAGAGAAAACAACACACATTAAGAGGGGGCTCTGAAAAAATTCCTGCAGGGTGCAATTCATGAGCTCAGCTGCCACCTGAAACGTTGAGAGTTCAAGCCCACCCAGAGTTTCTGGCTCAGATAGATAACTCACTCTTCACTCATCATCTATTCCTCTCATCAGGTAAAAGAGCTTACTGGTTTTTGTGGCCATCAAGTCAGCTGTGACTCATGGTGACCTTATGGACAACAGAATGAAACATTGCCACCCTCCTGACAATCGTTGGCATGTTTGGGACCATGGTTGTGGCTGTTGTGTCAGTCTATCTCATGGAGGAATTCCCCCATTTTCACTCTCTGCTTTACCAAATTGATGTCCTTTTCTAGTGATTGGAAAAACAGCTTAAAAAACAAAGCACTGTAACACTGATTTTCATTGAAGTCTTACCAGCCGATAACCAAACTCATTGGGATTCCATATGTAGACCTTAGATGGAATCTCTGCATGGTCTAGCCAGAACCAGGACTAAGCTGGCTTTAGGCACATGACACAGACTCCTGACATTTCCATAAGCTACCAAAACCTTCCTGGAAAATAGAGCAGCTGCTTGGGCTGCTTGATTGTCATCTTTGATGAAAATAGTTCAACTTACACTTTTAGGTGGACACATGTGACATTCCAAGCAAAAATTGGAAGCTTTTGATTGAAGGTGAAAAGAGCAGAGCAAAGCTATTGCTACTGAGGAACTATTTTTAAGAGATGAACTGGATGGCATTTCAAAATGCAGCCATTGGTTCAGGTTGAATAATAACAAGAAGTGGCATCACTGATCTTATGGCCTGACGTGGTTGACTCTTACTTCTAAAGCATGGCGGTTGAAGCCACTGATAGACTATGTTCTGAAACTAGACTCAGAGGACACCTAATGAATTCAAGACTCTAATCTCAATCAAATGGTCATCAGGAAAGACCTTTAGCTAGCAAAGGACACCATGGTTGACAAAGTAGAGGGTCAGCAAAAATCAAGAAGACCCTCAGTTAGATGGATTGACACCATGGCTGCAACTATTGACTGAAATATAACAACAACAAGCAAGATGGCACAAGACTAGCCAAAAACAAACAAACAAAACGCAAAACACCCAAACGCACTGCTGTCAAGTCAAGTACGACTTGTAAAACCCTATAGGCAGAGTAGAGGTTCCCCCTAGGGCTTCCAGGGCTGTAATCTTGATGGACCACCCCTCGTCTGTCAGTTTGTCATACTATGGGGGCTTGAATGTTGCTGTGAGGCTGGAAGCTATGCTACTGGTATTTCGAATACAAGCAGAGTCACCCATGGTGGACAGGTTTCAGTGGACCTTCCAGGCTAAGACAGACCAGGAAGAAGGATGGGGCCATCTCACTGCTGAAAAACTTGGCCACTGGAAACCTTATGAAGAGCAGTGAAACACTGTCAAGCGTGGCAAGGATTCTGCACGTGGCACAGGACCAGGCAGTGTTTTGTTCTGTCAAAACTACGGTGACTGTAACTCAGAATCTGCTCGATGGCACCTAACGGCAACAAACTTTAGAGAAGCAGACGGACACTTTTTTCTCCCATGAGTACCCAGTGGGTTGGAACCCTTGAAGTTTTGGTTAGTGTAACCATTGTACGTCACACCTCCTGCCACAGGACCAGGCAATGTTTTGTTCTGTTAAACATAAGCCTCGGAAGGAAGGTTGGGCAATCCTACTTCCGTAGTGATACTGCCTCGGAAACCCAAGGAGGGGTCGCTATGAGTCCGGGCCGACTCGACGGCACATAACAACAACAACAACAACAAACATAAGATCACCATGAGTCAGAGCAGACTGGATGGCCGCCGCCACCAACATC
>NW_006930312.1:3523-4598 GCF_000298275.1 Orycteropus afer afer
GTGGTTTGAACCTACCAGCTGCTTCATGGGAGAAAGATGTGACAATCTGTTTCTGTAAAGATTGACAGCCTTGGAAACCCTTGGAGCAGTTCCACTCTGTCCTCTAGGGGCGCTGTGAGATGGAATGGACTCCTTGGCAGTGGGTTTGGTCTGGGCTTTGCCTCTGTGAAGACTGATAGCCTTGGAAACCCTGTGGTGCAGTTCCACTCTGTCCTCTAGGGGCGCTGTGAGTCAGAATCCACTCTATCAATGGTTTACAGTTTCCTCGGAAGAAAGGCCTGGTGATGTGTCAGCCTTGAAAACCCTATGGAGCACAGTTCTACTGTGACATACATGAGGTCGCCATGGTTGGAATCGACTTGATGGCAACTGGTTTGTTTGTTGTTTTTCCTTAAACAAGAGCAGGAACTTAGTACAGCGGACTCCCCTGGTTGTTTGCTCCAACTCCCTCCTTGTGTGGCCTGCTCTGGGCCCTCTGCGTCCTCTGTCTCACGTGGCCCTCACTGGACGCTCAGTCTAGAAGAACCTCTTACCCGCTGCACCGGAGTGGCTGTGTTTGGCCAGCTGGAGGTCTGTACGGCAGCTGGTTTTGAGAGGAGGGTGTAGGGTCATTCTGATGTCAGCACTTTGACTGCAAAGGGATCTGGTCACAAGCTGGAATCTGGGGATTAATTCAAAACACATTTTTGAATTTGCTGTTGTGCCTGAGCACAGTGTATCTCAGAGCCATTTTTACTACTTCCTCTAGAAGGAGCTCTGGTGGCGTAGTGCCTAAGGCATCTACTGACTTCTAACCAGAAGGCTGGCGGTTCAAACCCACCAGCCACTCCTCGGAAGGCAGACTGGGCAATCTACTTCTGTAGAAATGCGGCCTCAGAAACCCAAGGAGGGCTCACTACGAGTCGAGTAGACCCGACGGCAGTGAGTTTGGTTTTTATGGCTGGAATGCAGGCACAAGTACTGAAGAGGTGGTTTCTGCAAGTTCAGCACTCCTTGGAGAAATTGCCTTGCGTCGGGCTCAAGCACAATGCACGTTAATTTTTAAGCACTTGAGTGCTATCATGGCCGTTTGAAG
>NW_006930313.1:0-4564 GCF_000298275.1 Orycteropus afer afer
TAAGCCATATGAGTATCTCAGAGAAAGTATTCCAAGTAGAGAGAGCAGCAAAAGCAAAGGCCCAGAGGCAAGAGTGTGCTTGGTCACTCCAGGAACAGCAAAGAGGTAAGGGGCTAGATGGCATAAGCCGTTGTGAGACTCTAGCTTCATGTAAGCATACCTAAAGAAAAAGGAAAGAAGCGGGATAGCACAGAACTTGGATTATTCTTATTTAACTAGAAGTGAAAATTGAAGTACCCATTACCCACTGCCACCAAGTCTATTCTGACTCAAAACAACCCCCATTGGATTTCCAAGAGTATTAATCTTTATGAAAGTAGACAGCCTCCTCTTTCCTTCACAGAGTAGCTGATGGCTTTGAACCACCAACCTTTTTGACCTTTTGGTTATCAACCCAATGCCTTAACCACAACACTACCAGAGCTCCTTAGAAATTGAAGTACCCTTACTCACTCACTGCCATCGAGTTGGATCAAATTTATAGAGACCCTTCCTTGGGATTCTGAGGCAGTATCTCTACAGAAGTTGATTGCCCAATCTTCCTTCCAAAGAGTGGCTGGTGGGTTTGAACCGCCAGTCTTCTTGTTAGCAGTCAAATGTCTTAGGCACTATGCCACCAGAGCTCAGAAATTGAAATAGAGAATAATTAACTTACTTACACTATCTTCATCAAGTGATCACAGAGAGTTGTTAGGGTTGTTAGAGTTGATTCTGACACATAGTGACCCTATGTACAACAGAATGAAACACTGCCCTGTCCTGCACTATCCTCAAAATCATTGGCATATTTGAGGTGATTGTTGCAGTCATGTGTCAATCCATCTAACTGAAGGTCTTCTCTTTCACACTGACTCTATTTTAACAAAAATGTCATCCTTCTCCAAGGACTAGTCCCTCTTGATAACATGTCCAAAGTATGTGAAATGAAGTCTTGCCATCCTTGCTTGTAAGAAGCATTGTGGCTGTACTTCTTCCAAGATAGATTTGTTTGTTCTCCTGCCAATCCATGGTATATTCAATATTCTTCACCAACAACATAATTCAAAGACATCAATTTTTCTTCAGTCTTAATTATTCATTGTGCTGCTTTTGAATGCATCTGAGACCATTGAATATACCATCGCTTGGGTGCACCATTCCATAGTCCTCAAAGTGCTATCTTTGCTTTTTAACTCTTCAAAGAGATCTTTTGAAGCAGATTTGCCCAATGCAATATGTTATTTGATGTCTTGAGTGCTGTTTCCCCGGCCGTTGAGTGTGGATCAGAGTAAATTCCAAGTAGAGAGAATAGCAAAAGCAAAGGTCCAGAGGTAAGAGTGTGCTTGGTCACTCCAGGAATAGCAAAGAGGTAAGGGGCTAGATGGCATAAGCCATTGTGAGACTCTTGACAACTTCAATCATATCTCCATTTATTATGATATTGCTTATTGGTCCAGCTGTGAGAATTTTTGTTTTCTTTATGTTGAGTTATAATCCATACTGAAGCCTATAGTCTCTGATTTCATTAATAAGTGAACTCTTCTTCACTTTACACAAGCAAGATTGTGTCATCTGCATATCTCAGGTTGTTATGAGTCTTCCTCCAATCCTGATGACATATTCTTCTTCATATAGCACAGTTTCCCAGGTTATTTGCTAAGCATACAGACTGAATAGGCATGGTGAAAGGACACAACCATTATGCACACTTTCTGATTTTAAACCACTCAGTGACCCCTTTTTCTGTTCAAATGACTGCATCTCAGTCTATATACAGATTCTGCACAAGCACAATTAATTGTTCTAGAATTTGCATATTTTGGAATACTATCCATAATTTCTTATGATCCACACAGTCAAATACCTTTGCATAGTCAATAAAACACAGGTAAATATCTTTCTGGTATACTCTGCTCTCAGCCAAGATCCATCTGACATCAGTAATGATATCTCTCATTCCATGTCCTCTTCTGAATTCAGCTTGAATTTCTGGTGGTTCCAAGTCAATATATTTCTGCAACTATTTTTGAATTATCTTCAGCAAAATTTTACTTGCATGTGATATTAATGATATTGTTTGAGAATTTCTGCATTCTGTTGGATCACCTTTCTTTGAAATGGACACAAGTATGGATCTCTTCCAGTCAGTTGGCCAGGAAGCTCTCTTCCAAATTGCTTGGCACAGACAAGTGAGTGCCTTTAGCACTGCATCTGTTTGTTGAAACATCTCAATGCATATTCCATCAATTCCTGATGCTTTGTTTTTTGCTGATGCCTTCAGTGCAGCTTGGACTTCTTTCTTCAATACCATCAGTTCTTGCACATGTGTTATCTACTGAAATGGTTGTATGTCAACCAATTCTTTTAGGTACAGTGCATTCTTTCTATCATTTTTTGATACTTCCCACATCATTCAATATTTTGCACATAGAATCCTTCAATATTGGAATTTGAGGCTTAAATTTTTCTTCAGTTGTTTCAGTTTGAGAAATGCCAAATGTATTCTTTCCTTTTGGTTGGTTGTCTAAGTCAGGGCTTCACATATTTATTTTAATACTTTACTTTGTCTTCTCAAGCTGCCCTTTGAAATCTTCTATTAAGCTCTTTTACTTCATCATTTCTTCCTTTTGTTTTAGCTATCCTAAGTTCAAAAGCAAGTTTGAGTTTCTTCTGACATCCATTTTGGTTTTTTCTTTCTTTACTGTCTTTTTAATAATATTTTGGTTTCTTTATGTATGATATCTTCCCACAACTCATCTAGCCTTTGGTCATTAGTGTTCAACGTGTCAGATATATCCTTGAGATGATCTCTAAATCCAGATGGGACATACTCAAGGTTGTATTTTGGCTGTCATGGACTTCTTTCAATTTTCTTCAGCTTCACCTTCAACTTGCATGTGAGAAATTGATGGTCATTCTGCAGTTTGCCCCTAACCTTGTTTTGACTGATGATATTGACCTTCTTCATCATCTCTTTCCACAGATATAGTTGATTTAATTCTTATATTCTATCTGGCTAGGTTCACATGTGTAGTCACTGTTTATGTTGTTTAACAAGTCATTGGTCTTGCAAAATTGTATCATGCTATCTCCAGCATCATTTCTATCACCAAAGGGATATTTTCCAACTACCATCCCTACTTTTTTTTTTTTCCCCCAACTTTTACATTGCAATCACCTGTAATTATCATATGTGTTAACTGCATATTTGATCAATTTCAGCAAATTCCTTCATCTTTGCCATTAGTGATTGGTGTGTAAGTCTGAATAATAGAGTTGTATTAACTTATCTTCCTTGTAGGAATATGGATATTATGCAATCAATGATAGCATTATGCTTCAGGATAGAGCTTGGAGATGTTCTTGTTGATGATGAATTCCTCTCTAATTTATCATTCCTGGCATAGGAGACCATATGATTGTCCAATTTAAAATGTCCAATATCAGCTCATTTCAGCTTACTAATGCCTAGGATATTGATCTTTATGTGTACCCTTTCATTTTTGATGACTTCCAATTTTCCAAGGTTCTTACTCATACATTCCATGTTCCAATTATTAATGGATATTTGCAGTTGTTTCTTCTAGTTCTGAGTCATGTCATATCGGCAAGTGAATGTCCCAAAAGTTTTACCTCATCCACATCATTAAAGTCAACAATATTTTGAGGAGGCAGCTATTCCCTAGTGGTGTTTTGAGTGCCTTCTGTGGTTAAAGGGGACTCAACGTGGAGAGAACTTTGCCCACTAAAGCTAACCTGAGGTAACTACTTTTACATTTAAGACTAGGCAAGTGTTGTGATGCCACATGCCATGCGGTGGCCATTTCTATGTTTCCCCTTATTTCAGAGCCTTCACGATTATTCTGTGGATTTAGTATGGAAGCTTGGTCATACCATGAGATCATGTAAAGTTAAGCTGAAATACATTTTCTATATCCCAGAAAGTTTAAAATTAAGGAAGAAAAGGAAAAAAGACATTTTATTAAATTCTCCATCCCAAACTCTTGCTACCTCTCCTCTCTCACCTTTATTCTACCCTAACTTTATTCCTTGGTCTCTCCAAAGTTGAAGAGATTTCCTTTCATTTTCAAAAGCAGTGCTGAAGAGTGCTAAAGGAGAGAGAGGAAAGGTCTCAACCACCCTGGTGTTATGGTCTGGGTCAATGCTACCTAGGTTGAAATGGAAACCTTGTATACCCAGTTCTGAACATTAGGCCTCAACAATAAGATAATTCCTTTTCCATCCAACTGTCCTATGGCTTCTGTCTTTGTGAGTTTCTCAGGTATTATCATGAGCTTTCACATATTTTGTAGGTCTTTGCCCAGCTTTGGGATTGATGAATCTATCTCCCAAAGTATGATTTTCCCTATACTTTCAACTTAACTCTGAACAACTTAAACATAAACAGAGAAGCAGAGAATTAAATCTTTTTAATTATTCATTTATCCAACCAACATTAATTGAACACCTAATCATGGTAGTCAATATGCCTAAGTCCTGGGATTGGAACCATGAGCAACACAGATCTGGTGTAGGAGAAGGCACAGGATGGAAGGAAACTTCTTTCTCGTCCAAATCCACCTTG
>NW_006930314.1:0-961 GCF_000298275.1 Orycteropus afer afer
CTGGAATGGAGTTTCTGTGGGCCCAGAAGGTGAGTGGGAGTGGGGGATGGCTGAACCTCCATTCAGCAGGGGGTGTGGGGTATAAGAGTAACAAGGGGAATGTCGCACCTTTTCAGTCATGCAGGTCTGGAGTGTCCTTGGAGTTACTGGCAAGCAGAACCTGTTCTTAATCCCCTGGAATCTCAGAGAGCACTGTCTCTTTAAATATCCAAAATGGTCAAGCTGCTTGTACACATTCAAAATGGTGGCGCCCTCTGAACAGGGAAAAATCCACAGCTCAGCCCACCTTTCTCTTTGCTGGTGCTTTGTGTTTTATTCCCCAGCCACCAGTGCAGTGCTCCATTTAGTCTCTGGCTAGCAGGGCTGATTTTTAGGTTAATTCTTAGGTCCTACCACCACTCGGCACTCTCCAAGCTGTCTGTGCCATGCCGTCAGGCTTGCTCCGGATCACTGCCAGACTGCAGCTCCGTCTGTCTCCTTTTTTTGGTATTTTCATGCAAATTCTTCTGCTAGTTGGGGTTTAGTCCACTTCTATATCCTTCCCTTTAAGACTCAGGGTCCAGTATTATCTTCTGTGTCTGTATTAATTGGTTCCCCTTTTCTTGTTGAAGAGGGTCTGTTTAGTCTTTCTCCTTATTCCACCAGCTTACTGGAAGTCCCAGCAATTAGTGTTCATATACTATGAAAACTGCAAGGCAAAACTGCTTATATTCCAGTAGTTTTTCCTTAAACTCAAAAAACAAACTCAATGCCGCCAAGTGGGATCCGACTCATAGTGACCTGTCTTTGGGTTTCTGACGCGGTATCACTATGGAAATAGACTGCCCAATCTTCATTCCAAGGAGTGTGGCTGGTGGGTTTGAATCACCAGCCTTCTGGTTAGCAGTCAAATGCCTTAGGTACTACGCCACCAGAGCTCCTAGTTTTTTCCTTATATGCAAATAAAAATATACTTATTGCT
>NW_006930314.1:1516-4467 GCF_000298275.1 Orycteropus afer afer
CTTTATTAACTTCTAATTTAATGATGATGTACATAATCAAAAAAGAAGCTCTTATAGAACATTTCTCAGAAATTATGGTAATCTAATTCTCTAATTCTCATCATCTCTTCAGATCTTGATTCAAGTTACCTTCTTCTTTTGTTATGAGTCCTGAGTCCCATCTTGGTGCTGCTCCTGTGGACTGGCAAATCATATTAGATTCTTCTTGTCACAGCAGTCCCTTGGGTCTTTCCCAAGCTACTAGAGCTCTTGGATTATTTTTTCCTTCACTCTAATAAATGATGATCTACTCACTCTGTTTGGGGTTTACAGGTATGTGCTAGGCTTAAGAACAACCCAGTGCCCTCTGTCATGCCCATTCCAGCTCATAGCGAAGAAGGGATGATATAAATGGACGAGAAAAAAGAAAAAAAACACTGTCGTCATGTTGATTCTGACTCATAGTGACCCCCACTAGGTTTCCAAGGCAGTAAATCTTTACAGAAGTATATTGCCCATTTGCTCAGTCTTGCTTCTGCAGAGTGGCTGGAGGGTTTGAAACACTAGCCTTCAGGTTAGCAGTCAGATGCCTTAGGCACTGTGCTACCAGAGCTCCTTAAATGGATCAGAGTCAAGGAGAATTTTTGGCCAAGGTGCTGAAAAATCTTCTTTCTCCCTTTCAGGACTATATTTCTTTTGAAGTTCTCTCTTCCATTGGATTTCAGTTAAAGAGGTCTGAGGCTGCTTTGAGAAGGTCTGGAAAACATGGATTTAAAAAGCTCTATTTTACACACCCAGGTATCCCTGCGAGTACAACTCGTTTGCACACTTGGCCACTAACCAAAACTTCAGTGGTTCAAGTCCACTTGGGGCTCCTTGGAAGACAGGCTTGGAAAATTACTTGTGGGGGAAAAAAAACAACTATTGAAAACCCTTTGGAACACATTTCTACTCTGACACACAGTGGGTCACCATGAATAGGAGTCAACTCAAGGGCAACAGGTTTTTTGTTTGTTTGTTTGTTTGTTTTAATCTAAGACACTATGGGTACTTAGAATCTCACTTCTTGGGAATTTCATAGCACACTGTGGTTGTGAAAGGACACAATCCTTAATCCTGATCATGTCTTTAGCTGCTTATCACCAGACACCCAACTCCCTTTTGAATGAGGGGACAAGTTTCCTATGCATTTTAAATACCTGGTCTCAGCTCTATTCTTTCTGATGCTCTTGTGTCTTCTCTCCTATAGATTAGGCTGCTATAGAAAGTGAGCTATGTCACATAATAGAACTTCAAGACCATTGACCCTGAAATTACAACAGTTTTCTCTGCCATCCATTGTTTCTTCTTGAGAAGTCCTTCAAGTTTCCATCTTTCTGATCAATACTTTATTTGCAACCAGTGACTCAGGTTGCCCCTAGCAACAGCTTTAGCTTAAGCATATCATCAGACATACTTTCTCCTTTCAAGAATTTTTTTCCATAAGCCTGTATCTCTTACCACAGAACATTTTTCAACAATATTTATAACCAAGGGACTTAACAAGCCTTGATAAATGGGAGATATAAACTTTTTCTGTCAGGTCAAAGTGTTGTGATAGACATTTTATTGGACCTACACATTTATAGAGGTCCCTGGGTGCTGCACACAGTTAAGTACTCAACTACCAGCCAAAAGGTTGGTGGTTCAGTCCTCTTCAGAGGAGGCCCAGAAGACAGGCCTCATAACCTGCTTCCAAAAGATCACACCCCTGAAAACCCTATGGAACAGTTCTACTCTTCACACAGGAGGTTGCCTTGAGTCAAAATCAACTCTATGGCAACTAACCAACAGCAGATATTTATGGAGTTTTGATATTTTCTCCCTGTCTCTGTGTGTGTGTGTGTGTGTCTGTCTCTCACTGTGTTATATCTGTAATACTGCATGTAACATGGGTAAATATTACTGTGCTAAGTTTACATGACTTTAGGATGAAGAGATCAAAATAGAAATGGAAAAGATAATAGAATGCAATTGTCTTGCCAAGTATTTCCTCAAGTATAAAGCATGAACTTGTAAGACTTTTTTAGGCTACCTGGGCATAGGTGCCATTTTATCAAGGATGGAGGCTTGCAAGTGTGCATTACTAGATATATACCATATAGGCTCACTAGTGTATCAAAGTAGAATATTCTTTGTTATCACCCATGTTAGCCTCTGGGCTGCCCAGATCCAAGGCAGCTCAAGGTAGGCAGAATAAGAATTTCCCGGAAACCCTAGGAAGGAAATATGAAAGAAAATACCTTTGACATCTATTCTAATTTGGAAGATCACTTACAATTGAATGTTTAATTTTCTGTTTTCAGAAACACAGCTCTCCTTAAATAGGTTTTGTATGTATGTATATGTCTGTGTATACATCTGCTTCAGAAGTAGAAGGCTTTTAAGATGAGTCATGATGGGTTAAATCTCTAAAATCTTTGCATCTCAGAGGTTCCGGCAGGATGGCGGACTTGGCGGGGGGGATTGCACAGACCCTCTTCAACGGGGAGCGGGGAGGCCGATTGACGCAGACACAGGGGATGGTCTTGGACCCCTGGGCCTTGGGGGAAGGGATGCAGAGTTGGACTGGGCCCTGGCTAGCGGAGGAATTTGTGTGAGGGTGCCGAGGTGGGGAGACCTGCAGAGCTGTGGTCTGGCGGCGAACTGGATGACCCTGACAGTGCAGGCGGCTCTGAGATACCCGACTGGTGGTAGGACTGAAGAATTAACCTAAAAATCACCCTGCCAGCCAGGGGGACTGGACGGACTGTGCACGGTGGCTGGGGAGCAGGCGGAGAAAGTGAAGACAAAGGTGGGCTGAGATGTGGACTTTTGCCAGTCCAGAGCCGTCGCCATTTTGTAGGATTAAAAAGCAGCTTGACTGTTTTGGATATTTAAAGAGACGGCGCTCCCGCAGATTCCTGTGGTGGTAGGACTTAAGAATTAACCTA
>NW_006930315.1:0-771 GCF_000298275.1 Orycteropus afer afer
TTATTTATATAAGTAAATATAAAAGGCAGATATTTAATGTCAATATTAGAATAATATTTATGTATTCATATTAGCATTATAATTCAATATTACAGTAATATTAAAGTTACTGGTTGCCTGTACTTCGTGAATGCCCTCGCTACATATTCTACATTCTACATATATCCAGATCCATGCTGAGTTAAAATAATGTTTTTGTGGTCCCAAATAGAAGAACAGAGTGGAAAGTTCACCAGAGTTTGGGTTGTTGCTATTGTTAGGTGCTGTCAAGTCAGTCACAACTCACAGTGACCCTAGGTACGCCAGAATGAAACACTGCCTGGTCCTGTGCCATCCTCACAATCATTTCTGTGCTTGAGTCTGTCATGGCAACCACTGTGTCAATTCATCTCGTTGAAGATCTCCTTTTTTGCTGATTTTATACTTTACCTAGCATGATATCCTTCTCCAGGGACTGGTCCTTTCTGACAACATGACCAAAGTATGAGAGACAAAATCTGGCTATTAGCATTTCTAAGGAGCATTCCAACTGTACTTGCTCCAAGACAGATTTGTTTGTTGTTCTAGCAGTCCATGGTACATTCAAAGAAAACTGTCTATCAAAGGTACAAGCACCTGCATATTGACTGGTGAAGCCAAGAGTCACCTTAACTTTTAGAATAAAGTATGCTTTTGCTTGGTGCACAGGTGACATGAATAAATAATTAAGATATAAATAAATGGTCGTGGGTACTCTTCTGGATGCCAATTTGTTTAAAAAAAAAAAAAAAA
>NW_006930315.1:4353-5014 GCF_000298275.1 Orycteropus afer afer
TTAGAAAAATAGGAATAGAAGGGAAATTCCTCATCATAATAAAGGGCATATATATAAAATCAACAGCCAACATTATTCTAAATGGTGAAAATCTGAAACCATTCCCCTTGCTAAAGGAAAGCAAACAAAGATGCCCTCTATCACCACTTCTATTCAACATTGTATTGTTGGCAGACCTAGCCAGGGCAATAAGGAAAGAAAGGGAAATCAAAGGCATCCAAATTGGTAAGGAAGATGATCCTATACATCAAAAACCCAAGAGTATCTGCAAGAAAACTACTGGAACTAATTGAGATATTTAGCACAGTGGCAGAATACAAGATCAATATACCAAAATCAGTTGGATTCCTCTATACCGGAAAAGAGATTGCTGAAAAAGAAATAAGGAAATGAATACCATTTACAATAGCTACCAAAAAACAAAATAAAATGCTTGGGAATAAATCTTACCAGGGACACAAAAGACCTGTACAAAGAAAGCTACAAAACACTACTTCAAGACACCATAAGAGATCTATATAAATGGAACAACATACCATGCTCATGGATAGAAAGATTGAATATTGTGGAAATATCAATACTACCCAAAGCAATCAATACATTCAATGCACTCACAAAGAGATACCCTCAATATTCCTTAAGGATATGGAAAAAACAGTCT
>NW_006930316.1:0-4549 GCF_000298275.1 Orycteropus afer afer
ACTGCTAACCAGAAGGCTGGCGGTTCAAACCCACCAGCCACTCCTCAGAAGGAAGATGAGGCAATCTACTTCCGTAGTGACACTGCCTCAGAAACCCAAGGAGGGGTCACTATGAGTCGGGGCCGACTCGACAGCACATAACAACAACAACAATGCCTAGGATATCAATCTTTACGTGTTCCATTTCATTTTCAACAACTTCCAGTTTTCCTAGATTCACACTTTGTGCATTCCATGTTCCGATTATCAATGGATGTTTTCAGCTATTTCTTTTCATATTGATTTATGCCACTTCATCAAATGGAGGTCCAGAAAGCTCTACTTTATCCATATCATTAAGGTAGGAGGTACTCTGATGAGGCAGCTCTTCCCCTGTCATACTTTGAGTGCCTTCTGACCTGAAGGTCCTATCTTCCAGCACTGTATCAGACAATGTTTCAGGACTGTTCATAAAAATTTCCAGTAATATATCAGATAGTGTTTCACTACTATTCATAAGGTTTCCACTGCCCAATTCTTTGAGAAGTGGATGTACTTTCCCTTCTTCCGAGTCTGTCTAAGTCTGGAAGCTTCACCAAAACTAGTCCACCATGGGCATCCCTGCTGGCACAGCCTCCAGCCTCACAGCAACATGCAAGCCACCACAGTACAACTAATCAACAGACAAGTTCGTCTCCTTTAGCCGTTCCTACTGCGCTGCTCATTTCCTGGGCTACCTGCTACCTGTTCCTGCTAGCCCTGTCTGCCACTGTTCCCTGCTGCCTGGGGCTCTCCCTTTCAGAAGTAGACTTCCTTTATCTTTCTCCTGCTGAATGGCTGGTGGATTCAAACCACTGATCTTTTGTTAGCAGTCCTGTGCTTTTAACTACAGAGCCATTAGAGCTCCTTAGTAAAGTATGTTGTTTTTTGGTGCCATTGAGTCAATTCCAACTCATAGCAACCCTATGCACAACAGAATGAAACATTGCCCTGTCTTGTGCCATCCTAACCATTCTTGCTAAGCTTGAGCTTATTGTTGCAGCCACTGTGTAAATCCATCTCGTTGAGGGTCTTACCCTTTTTCTTTGACCTTCCATTTTACCAAGCATGATATCTTTCTCCAGGGACTGGTACAAGTTGTTGTTTCAGTAGAATATTCTTTTACTATTTCTTCCCCTGAACCCTATTTTGAGCTGTCTGACTTGTTGTTAGGGGCCATTGAGTCAGTTTTGAATCATAATAACCCTGTGTATGAGAGAAATAAACACTATCTGGTCCTGCACCATCCTCACAATTGGTGCCATGTCTGAGTCTGTTGTTGCAATCATTGTATCAATTTCATTGAGGGTCTTCTCTTTTTTGCTGAATCCCTACCTTACTGACACAAAATCCTTCTCCAGGGACTAACAACATGTCCAAAGTACGTGAGACAAAGTCTAACATCGTGGCTTCTAAGGAGCATTATGGCTATACTTTTTCCAAAAGAGATTTGCTCTTTCTTCTGGCAGTTCATGGTATATTTAATACTTTTTTCCCAACACCAAAATTCAAGGCATAAATTCTTCTTCCATCTTCCTTATCCACTGTCCAGGTTTTACAAGTGTATGAGGTGATTGAAATATCATGGTTTGGGTCAGGCTCATCTTAATCCTCAAAGTGACATCTTGGTTTTTTAACACTTAAAAAAAGTCTTTTGCAGCAAATTTTCCCAATGCAATACATCGTCTAATTTCTTGAGCACTGTTTCCATAGCTGTTGATTGTGGATCCAAGTACCCACTTTTCCTGATTTTAAACCACACAGTATCTCCGTCTTCTGTTTGAATGATTGCCTCTTTGTCTATGTACAGGTTCTACATGAGAATAATTAAGTGTTCTGGAATTCCCATTCTTCCTTAATATTGTTCATAATTTTTTATGATTCACACATTCAAACACTTTTGCATAGTCAATAAAACACAGGTAAGCATCTTCCTGATGTTGTTGTTGTTGTTATGTGCCATAGAGTCAGACCCGACTCATAGCGACCCCTCCTTGGGTTTCCAAGGCAGTATCACTACGGAAGTAGATTGCCCAACCTTCCTTCCGAGGAATGGCTGGTGGGTTTGAACCGCCTGTCTTCTGGTTAGCAGTCAAACGCCTTAGGCACTATGCTACCAGAGCTCCTATCTTCCTGATACTCTCTGGTTTTAGCCAAGATCCATTGGAGATCACCAGTGATATGCCTCATTCCAAGTTTTCTACTGAATCTGCCTTGAATTTCTGGCAGTTCCTTGTTGATGTACTGCTGCAGCCATTTTTGAAATATCTTTAGCAAAATTTTCATTGCATGTGATAACAATGATATTGTTTAACAATATCCACATTCTTTTGATTCACCTTTCTTTGGTATTGGTAAAAATATGGATCTCTTCCAGTCACTTTGTCAGATATTCGTCTTCTGAATTTCTTGGCTTAAAAGAGTGAGCATTTCCAGTGTTGCATCTGTTTCTTGAAACATCTCTGTTGGTATTCTGTCAATTCCTGAAGCCTTGTTTTTTGCCAGTGCTCCACGCAGCTTCAACTTCTTCCTTTAGTCTTACTGGTTCTTCATCATATATTTCTTTGATGCTTCCTACATCTTTCAATATTTTGCTCACAGAATCCTTCAATATTGCAAGTTGAAGCTTGATTTTTTTCTTCATTTCTTTCATTCTGAGAAATGCAGAGCATGTTCTTCTCTTTTAGTTTTCTAATGTCAAGGCTTTTCACAACTCGTAATACTTTATTTTGTTTTCCCAAGTCCCCTGTAGAAATCTTCTGTTCAGCTCTTTTCTCTCATCGCTTCTTCCACTAGCCTTAGCTAGTGTATGTTCAAGAACAAGTTTTAGAGTCTCCTCTGACATCCATTTTGGTGTTTTCTTTTTAATGACCTTTTTCTGTCTTCTGTCTAATTTAGGTGACATCTAATCCAGCTTTGTTGCTGTTGTTAGGTGCCCACGAGTCAGACCCAGCTTTAAACTCCTCTTATTGATTGCTGACTGCTCTGGGATAATTGCTTTGGGGCTTAAATTGTTTAACTGTCTAGTCAATAAATTTTGGTCCCTTTGTATAGTAATCTTTGAGGATGGTTCCTATCTTTGATGGCTCTTCTAAGCTCTTTCTCTGATTCTCTCTGTTAAACTTCCGGCTGTTTATGGCTTTTCTTGTTGCTTTCATGAATCTACGGGCCTCCTATTAATAGCTTACCAACTAAATCTCTATTATTTTTTATAGTGCCCTTAGAATGAATATCTCCATGTTTCAAATAAAGTCATTTCCTTTACAGAGAGTTTTAGAGATCTGTTTTTATGTCCTGCCTTTCCCTTAGGCAGAACTTCATTTTTCTAGAGCTAGTGACAGGCGCAATGGCTGACTTGACATCTTTGCTTTATGAACAGCATGCTGGGCTAGGCCATTAGCCTCTGTTCTTCTTCACTTGTTTGCCCTATTGTGGAACCTTCTGCCTATGAGTAGGCTGGGGCAAGGCTTATTGGTGCCCAGTATTTTAAGCCTGCCACTCTTATAGAAATCCCATAACCCTAGAGCAGGAGCTGAGGGAATTTGAAGTTCCATGTTCTTGACTGAATCCACCAGGAATTTTACAAGTTATACTGAACTGGATTTGGGGTGAAATTGAGAGGGAATGGATTGTAGCTCAACTCCACAGACTTCCACTGCTATTAAAAAGATTTAGTATATTTTCTTGAATAAATATATTTCCTTTTGACGTATAACCTTAGGATAATATGCAAAGACTTTATATGGATATTTTTAAATAATTTTCACCAACTATGTTTTTATTTTGTGAAAAGGGTTGTGGATCTATTCCTGCAGCTGTTCTGGAGGTTTTCTCTTCATTTTAAGTTCTTGATCAGGAGAGTGAAACTATGACTCACCTTTCTTTATTCTCTTAAAACCAGTGATCCCTATTCTGTACATTGTAGCTTTCTACCTACTAGAATATTTGATTAACCAGAAGACTCAGAACTTTCATCAAACTAGAGAAAAGGGAATTTATAACATCTTTAATATTTTCCTTTTCCTTTTGCAGCATAAGCTATTTTGTAAGATTGGTGAAACTCTCTTGCAATAGCACCTTTTTAGTTGAGAAAATTAGTACACTGCAATGATAAAATCCAATTCTCTTACTTTGTCACACACATATTAAAGAGTATATTATTTATTTATTTTGTTGATTAAAAAGATGTTATTAAAAGAGGATACTGGTTATGAATGGTTTTCATCCTTTGAAAGAGAGAGAAATCAGGGATAGGGCTGAATGACTTTTATAGAAACATTATTGAGAAGACAGTTGTGCAAAATAGAGGTAAGAGCTCCTGGAAAACCATGAAGGTGCTTCAGCAATGAACTCAATTGCATATTGTAGCAGGTAGGGGGTCTTCTAGTAAGCTGACATCTATCCAATAATGTAAGTACTAGGTAAGTAAGGCTAACTAGACAAAATATGTTACTGAAAACCTTTTTAATTAAGAGAAGCCTTTACGTGTGCCTTGAATTTTCAAACATTCCCCTTGAATAGAGTTGATTTT
>NW_006930317.1:0-1168 GCF_000298275.1 Orycteropus afer afer
TCTGCAGTCTGAAATTGACTGAACATGCAATCAGGATGTGTTAATTATCACTGGTGACTGGAATGCAAAAGTTGGAAACAAAGAAGAATCACCAGTTGTTGGAAAATTTGGCCATGGTGACAGTAATAATACTGGAACTTGCATGGTAGAATTTTGCAAGAGCAACGACTTGTTCATTGCAAACACCTTTTCTCAACAACACAAACAGCAGCTCTACACATGGAGTTCACCAGATGGAACACACAGAAATCAGATTGACTACATCTATGGCAAGAAGTGATGGAAAAGCTCAATATCTTCAGCCAAAACCAGGCCAGGAGCTGACTGTGGAACAAATCATCAACTGCTCATATGCAAGTTCAACTTGAAGTTAAAGACAATTAAAACAAGTCCAGGAGAGCCAAAATATGATCTTGAATATATCCCTTCTGAATTTAGAGATCATCTAAAGAATATGTTTGACACATTGAACACCAACGACCGAAAACCAGAAGAACTGTGGGAGGATATCAAGAACATTATCCATGAAGAAAGCAAGAGATCATTAAAAAGATGAGAAAAGAAGTGAAGATCAAAATGACAGAAGAGACTCTAAAACTTGCCCTTGAGTGAAGAGTAGCTAAAGCCAATGGAAGAAATGACAAAATAAAAGAGCTGAACAGAAGATTTCAAAGAGCAGCTCGAGCAGACAAAACCAATTACTATAATGAAATGTGCAAAGACCTAGAGTTTGAAAACCAAAAGGGAAGAACACACTCAGCTATTATCACGCTGAAAGAATTGAAGAAAAAAATTAAGCATAAAGTTGCAATATTGAGAGATTCTATGGGCAAAATATTGAATAATGCAGGAAACATCAAGAGAAGATGGAAGGAATACAGAGTCACTGTACCAAAAAGAACTAGTCAATCTTCATCCATTTCAGTAAGTGGCATATGATCTAAAACCAATGGTACTGAAGGAGGAAATCAAAGCTGCAATGAAGTAATTGGCAAAGAACAAGGCTCTGGGAATTGATGGAATACCCATTGAGATATTTCAACAAACGGATGCCCCATTGGAGGCACTCACTCAATTATCCCAAGAGATTTGGAAGACTACCTGGCCAACTGACTGGAAGAGATCCATATCTGTACCCATTCCAAAGAAAGGTGATCCCACAGAATGT
>NW_006930317.1:3976-4803 GCF_000298275.1 Orycteropus afer afer
GTTAACACACATACAACCAAAATACATTAACCTTATTTACATTTCATGGCTCATAACAGAAGGAAAGAAAAATATTTGACGCACATATACAATAAAGAAATATAACATGCACAGTCCTCGTTTCTGCAGCTGGTAATGTGGTTGTAGCTGATATTCAGAACTATCTTCTTCCACCACCCATTCTGTATTTCCCTTGCCCTCAGCAAGCACCTCAGCTGGTCGTGGTTCTTTGCCTGGGGGGGTGACCCAAACCTTCATTCCTGAAGGGTCTGGGCTGTTAGCAGTCATATCATAATTGGGTTGCTGTAATTTTCCATTGACTTTAATCACAGGGCAAGATAGTACTAAAAGACATCCTAAAGAATCTCCTGTATTCCAGACATAGTCATCTTTACCTCCATTATGTAAAGCCAACCCAATTTCCCCTTGGTAAGCAGGATCTGTCACACTAGATAGCACAGTAATGCCCTTCTTTGTTTGTTGATCCAGAGGCATGAGGAAGCCAAAACGGCCAGGTGGCATTCTTAATTTCCAGTTCAATGCAATCAATATTGTGTCTCCAGGTGGGAGTGTTCCTCCCTTTGGGACTAAGATCTCCAGATACACAGAGCATAGGGTAGCAGGGACAGGAAGAAAAAAATTTTTGAGTGGGTCACTAGGGGTAATAGTGAGTGGTACCACTCCTGTTTCCACCCCTTGGTTCCTGGACCCGTGAATCCTGGCTATTGGAGAAAAAGAACCAGATATTGGACGCTGGTTTAGAGCATATACAGCCTTCTGGAAAACACTGCCCCAACCCTTCAAGGTATTGCCACCTAGCTGGCACC
>NW_006930318.1:0-2897 GCF_000298275.1 Orycteropus afer afer
GATTTATTCCCAAGTATTTTATTTTTTTGGTAGCTATTGAGAACGGTATTGATTTTCTTATTTCTTTTTCAGCAATCTCTTTGCTGGTGTATAAATACTATTTTTAAGATGCATTGAGATTACAGGTTAGTAACTACGGTGCAGTTGTACCTGCCATGTAAGTGAACTGGATTTTTCTTCAAATCGTAAAACAGGAAAGCAAGAAAATTAAAATGCCAGGAAATAGGGGCTATTTTTCTAAGTCTTATTCACATTCCCTGTCCCACCTTTCATTATCTCCTGGATAATACTTTTATTTTCTTGGGAGAAAAATAATTATAATTTTTTAAAAAATTATTAATATTACACCTTTTAAACAGCACTAAAACATCCAAATTTTGTAAAGCTGTAATCATAAAGATATTGCCCCCCCACACCAAAATTGGAGTACTAAAAGTTAGAAAAATTCCTTAGTTTGTGAATCATCAAAATTAATTGATGTTTTGAATTAGTTGAAGGAAGTTTTATTAATAAATTGCATAATTACCATGAAATTATCTATATTCTATGGTATTAGCTATTAACCTTTAGTGTACATCAGATTTACTTAGAGGACTAGTTAAAACTCAGAATACTAGGCTCCACTCCCAGGACTTCTAATACCAAAAATATTTATTTCTAACGAGTTCCGAGGCAATGCTGATGTTCCTGCTACAGGAATCACATTTTGAGAATCAGTACTCTGGGGTAAGCTATGGTGTGCTTTATAGAATTGTACACTGGCAGAACAGGTCTAGGATTTCTAGTCTAAGGCAACAACTAAAATGATTGCAGTGGCTTAGCTTTTTTTCTGAGAGAAGCTATACGACTGGCATTCTGCACTTATTTCTGTGTGCTCCTAGGTAGGTACGAACTGGTAGTTGAGCACAAACCATTTGTACTACCCAGGGACCTTCAAAAGTAATCAAGGCTCTTAAAAATAACAAATAATTTTGGGACAGCAGAGGTCAGAGACAAGATGGCCTAGAAAATTTTTTTCTTGAACTGTAATTTCCAAGTTCTCAGTAGCAATGCTAGGATAAGGAAAGAGACTTATCCAAGAAAAGGGCCATCAGAAGATGGCGGACTAAGCAGAAAGACTGCACAGACCCTCTTCAGCAAAGAAAAGGGAAACCAATTAACAGACACAGAAGATAATCCTGGACCCCTGAGCCTTAAAGGGAAGGATATAGAAGTGGACTAAACCCCAACTAGAAGAAGAATTTGCATGAAAATACCAAAGAAAGGAGACAGATGGAGCTGCAGTCTGGCAACAATCCTGAGTGATCCTGACAGCACAGACAGCTTGGAGATTCCCAGGTGGGGTAGGACCTAAGAATTAACCTAAAAATCAGCCCTGTTAGCCAGGGACTGCATGGAGGACTGCTCTGGTAGCAGGGGAATAAACGGAGAAGGTGAAGAGAAAGGCGGGCTGAGCTGTGGATTTTTGCCACTCTGAAGGACATTGCCATTTTAAATGTTACAAGCAGCTTGACTATTTTGGATATTTAAAGAGACAGAGTTCTCCGAGATTCCAGGGGCTTAAGAAGAGGTTTGTCTTTCTAGCAACCCCAAGGAAACTCCGAACCTGCAAGACTGAAAAGGTGCAACATTCCTCATGTTACTCTTATACACCACACCCACTTGGTGAATGGAGGTGCAGCCATCCGCCACTCACACCCACCTTCTGGGCCCAAAGGAACTCCATCACAGTCTGTGTGCACAGACAGAGCCTGTGTGCCCTGCCCTGTCCTCCACTGATTTTTTTTTTTTCCCTTTTCGCTTTCTTTTTTCTGGTGATTAGTTTGCTTGCATTTGTCTGTTTTAAAACAACTATTATTATTAATACTTTTGTCCTTTTTACTATTAATCTTATTCTTCCCCTCCCAGGTTCTAGTTTTCAGCTTTTTTTCTTTTCCCTGTCCCTGGTTGATTTTTTTTTTTTAATTTAGGGTTTTTTTTTTGTTTGTTTTTTGTTTTTTACCTTTTTTCCCCTTTTTTCTCATGGTTAATCCCATTCCTTGTTTTTCTTTTTGCATTTTTCCCATTTTTTTTTTCATTATTTTTCTTCTC
This sequence comes from Orycteropus afer afer, assembly GCF_000298275.1. Taxonomy (NCBI): domain Eukaryota; kingdom Metazoa; phylum Chordata; class Mammalia; order Tubulidentata; family Orycteropodidae; genus Orycteropus; species Orycteropus afer. The sequence continues at coordinate 2,092 of NW_006930318.1, forward strand.
TACCTTTTTTCTCTTAGTGCCTATCCCCAGATATTGAAGGTTTTCTTGATTTTTCTTCTCCTTTTTCCCTTTTTCTTTTTTGGGTTACTGTTTCTGTGTGATTACATGGTGTGTTTTTTGTCTACATGCTTTTAGTTTTTTAATGGTTATTCAATTGTAATTTTTGTCTAACTGAGTGAGAGACAGCAACAGTCCCCATGAGACACAACTACACTCACACCTCCTGAAACTTCACTTACTGAGTGAGAGCTACTACCTCCTTTTCCACCAACAGCCAACGATAAAAACCACCAAGAGGAGCCTGAGTCACCCTTGGCTGCTCTTCACAAACAGTTAACAGAGATCTAAATATAACAATGCCACAATGCCTCGGAGAAAACAGACCATGACCATCACAGTCCACACAAAGAAGCAGGATAAAGTGGTTAAAACAAGGGAGCAGGACACAGACCCAGAACATATCTCTGAGGAAGAAGCAGCATTGGAATTCTCTGATAAGGAATTCAAAACAATTATATTTAGGTGTCTTCAAAGGACTGAGTGACAGACCAAAGAAAATACAGAAAAAACCCCTGGAGGAATTTTGAAAGAAAATACAAGAACAAAATGATAAAATAAATGAAAAATTAGAAATGATTCTAAATTTACAGACAGAAATCCAGAAGATTAATACTAAATTGTCAGAAATAAATAACACATTGGAAGGGCAAAGGAGTAGAATTGATGCAATAGAAAATAGAATTAATGAGATTGAAGACAAATACCTGAATACTTCTTTGGAAAGGGATCAATCAGAAAAAAAAATC
>NW_006930318.1:4870-5372 GCF_000298275.1 Orycteropus afer afer
AGAATCTGCAAAACACTGCATAACATGGATGAACTTGGAGGACATTATGCTGAGTGAAGTAAATCAATCAAAAAAGGACAAATGTTGTATTAGTCCATTATTGTAAAAGTTAAGGAAAGGCTTATCTATAGAAGAAAATTTTCTTTGTTGGTTACCAGGGGTAGGAAGAGAGGGGAGAGAACACTGTTAGATAGATAGAGGTAAGTATTGAAATGGGTGAAGAGAAGGACAATGGAACAAATGTGAGTGACCAATATGGCACCACTGAGGAAGAGAAAGACATAGAGAGGTACATGGGAGGTACAGACAACAAAGATGAACCCTTTTGTGCATACAGTATTGCGTTGTCAGTGAAGGCAAACATGGGTATATGGGTGGATAGATGGGTTGTTGTTGTGTTGTTGTTTTTAAGTGCCGTCGAGTCGTTTCCGACTCATAGCGACCCCATGCACAGCAGAACGAAACACTGCCCTATCCCGCACCAGCCCCACAATCCCTGCTA
>NW_006930319.1:0-2971 GCF_000298275.1 Orycteropus afer afer
TCAGTCTATAAGCTGGGCTGTTACCTGTGCACCAGGTGCATCTCACTGGGTTTTAAACACCAGAGCGTCAGCCTCAAAACTCATGTCTACATGTCCCCACAGTAGGACAAACCGACAGATAAGTTTGTCTTGCTGTTGGACACCTCTCGTATCACCCCCACCTGGGTCCCTGTGGCTGACTGTACCTCTGTCTGACTTCCTGGCTTTTAATCCCCTTTGTCCTGCTCTTCCAGCCTGCTACTCTGGGCAGGACTGAGTTTCCTCTCCTCACCTAATCCCTTCAGCTGATTGCTCTGCTCTCTGGATTCCTGGCTTTTAATCCCCTTTCTCCTCCTCTTCCCTCCTGGTACCTTGGGCGTCCCTGAGTTGTCTCTCCTCACCTGTAACCCTAGGGTTGACTGCTCTTCTGTCCGGGTTCCTGGCTTTTGTTTTTGTTTAAGCTATCTTAAGTAGGTTTCCATTAATTGAAATTGAAAGCAATAGATGCCTAGAAATGGAATTGCTTGGATATAGGGTTGCATTTAAAATTTTCAAGGTAATGTCAAACTGTCCTTAAAATATGCTTTTTCCACATCCATGTTCATTGAAACACTATTCAAAATACAAAAAGATGGAAACAGCCTAAATGGCCATCAATGGAGAAATGGATCAAGAAATTCTGGTACATACACACAAAGGACTATTTATTACACAATGTTAAAGAACAATGATGAATTTGTAAAACATTTCATAATGTGGATGAACTTAGAGGCCATTATGTTGAGTGAAGTTAGTCAATCACAAAAGGCCAACATTGTATGAGACCACTGTTGTAAAAAGTCAAGGCCGAGAGATTCTAAGATGGCAGAATAGACAGAAAGACAGCACAGACTCACTTCAACAAAGAAAAGGGGAACCAATTAACACAGACACAGAAGATAATCCTGGTACCCTGATCCTTGAAGGGAAGGATATAGAAGTGGACTAAACCTCAACTAACAGAGGAATTTGCATGAAAATACCAGAAAAGGAGACATATGGATCTGCAGTCTGGCAGTGATTCTTATGACACAGACAGCTTGGAGATTCCTGAGTGGTGGTAGGACCTAAGAATTAACCCAAAATTCAGTCCTGCCAGCCAGGGACTGCACAGAGGACTGCTCTGGTGGCTGGGGAATAAAAGGGGAAGCAGCGGTGAAGAGGAAGACGGGCTGAGCTGTAGACATTTGCCTGTCTGGAGGGTGCCGCCATTTTGAGTGTTTACAAGTGGCTTGATCATTTTGGATATTTAAAGAGACAGCGCTCTCCCAGATTCCAGGAGCTTAAGAACAGGTTCTGCTTGCGAGTAATCCCAAGGGCACTCCGGACCTGCATGACTGAAAAGTTTTTTGATGGTTATTCAATTGTAATTTTTGTCTAACTGAGTGGGAGACAGCAACAGTCCCCTTAAGACACAACTACACCCATACCTCCTGCAACCACTTACTGAGCGAGAGACACCACCTCCTTTTCCACCAATGGGCCAACAATAAAAAACCACCAAGAAGTGCCTGAATCACCCTGGGCTTCTCTTCACAAACAATGAACAGAGATCTAAGTACAACACCACTATGTCTCGGAGACAACAGACCATCACAGTCCACACAAAGAAGCAAGATAAAGTGGTAGAAACAAGGGAACAGGATACAGACCCAGAACACATCCCTGAGGAAGAAGCAGCATTGGAATCTCTGATAAGGAATTCAAAAGAATTATACTTAGATATCTTCAAAGGATTGAGAGACAGACCAAAGAAAACACAGAAAAAACCTTAGAGGAATTTTGGAAGAAAATACAAGAACAAAATGACAAAATAAATGAAAAAATTAGAAATGATTCTAAATCTACAGACAGAAATCCAGAATATTAATACTAAATTGTCAGAAATAACACAGTGGAAGGACAAAGGAGTAGAACTGATGCAATGGAAGACAGAATTAATGAGATTGAAGACAAATAGCTCAGTGCTTCTTTGGAAAGGGATCAATCAGAAAAAAAAAAATCAAAATGAAATGAAGAAAGGTCATGTAGGATACCATCAAAAGAAATAACCTATGTGTCATTGGAATTCCAGAACAGGAAGGTAAAAATAAAACTATTGAGAAAATTGTCCAAGATTTGCTGGAGGAGAACTTCCCTGGTATGATGAAAGAGGAAGATATATCCGTTTAGGAAGTCCAGCGACCCCCAAACAGGATAGATCTCAAAAGAAAATCACCCAGACATATCATTATCAAACTTACCAAAAGCAAAGACGAAGACATAATCTTGAAAGTAGCATGGGAAAAACAAAAGTAGCCTACAAAGGACAGCCAGTAAGAATAAACCCTGATTTCTCAGCAGAGACTATGCTACTGAGAATGCAATGGGATGGTATATATAAAACCCTGAAAGAGAAAAAATTTCAACCAAGAAATATATACCCGGCAAAATTGTCCCTCAAATATGATGGTGAAATTAGAAGATTTCCAGATAAGCAGCAACTAAGGGAATTTTTTAAAACCAGACCAACCTTACAAACAGAGAGCCAAAAATAGCAAAAAAACAACTGACCATTAATACACAAGATGACACAAACCAGAAACCACAGGTAAGGACATATCCAAAGTAAAATGAGCATACAAGATTGTAATCAGGGAACCAGAGACAACAATTGTCAAGTGAGGACAACTATAAACAAAAAGAGGGAAAAGACTGTGAAGTTACAGAACTTCTAAATGGTGAGGAAATTAAGAGAGTTGCAAGATAGAATGGACTGTTCTAAACTTCAGGAAAAAATTATAAATCATAGGGTAACCTCAAAGAAAAATGATAAACCTTCATATCACAATAAAAAAGAGGAAAAGTACAAATACTCAGCAAATACTAAAACAACAGCAACAAAGGAAATGATAACATGATTCATAAATATAACAAGCTCAGCACAGAAAATAATATGGAACAAAGAAACCAG
>NW_006930319.1:3071-4507 GCF_000298275.1 Orycteropus afer afer
ACCCATCAATATACTGCCTACAAGAGACACACCTTAGAGATAAAGACAAAAATAGACTAAAAATCAAAGGTTGGAAAAAGATATATCAAGCGAATGGCAACTGTAAGAGAGCAGGAGTGGCAATATTAATTTCTGATCAAATTGACTTTAAGACAAAAACCACTATAAGAGACAAGGAAGGACATTACATAATGATTAAAGGATCAATTGAATATGAAGATATAACCATAAAAAATATCTATGGACCCAACAAAAGGATCCCAAAATAGATAAATCAGACTTTAAAAGAGTTGAAAAGCCAAATAGATGTCTCAGTCTCCCACAGTCATAGTGGGAGACTTTAATATACCACTTTCTTTGAAAGATAGAACAACTGGAAAGAAACTCAACAAAGATGCAGAAGAGCTACATGATACAAGCCACCAACTTGGCCTTATAGACATCTATAGAGCACATCACCCAACAGCAGCACAATATACATTCTTCTCCAGTGCATATGGAACATTTTCCATGATAGACCATAGGTTAGGCCATAAAACAAGCCTTAATAAATTTAAAAACATTGAAATACTGCAAAGCATCTTCTCAGATCATAATGTTATCAAATTAGAAATCAACAGTAGGAAGAGCAACAGAAAAAGAGTAAGCACATGGAAAGTGAATAATACCCTCCTTGAGAAATACTGGGTAAGAGAAGAAATCAAAATTGAAATTGAAAAAATCCTTGAATCAAACGAGATTGAAAACACAACATACCAAAATCTTTGGGACACAGCAAAAGCCGTGATGAGAGGCCAATTTATAGCAACAGGTGCACACATCAAAAAAGAAGAAAGAGTCAAAATCAACACTTTAAAGCAACATCTCCAACAATTAGAAAAAGAACAGCAAGAAAAGCCCACAGTCACCAGAAGAAAGGAAATAATCAAGAGTTGAGCAGAAATCAATGAAATAGAAAATAAAGGGACAATAGAAAAAATCAACAAGACCAGAAGTTGGTTTTTTGACCGGATCAATAAAATTGACAAACCACTGGCAAATTTAACAAAGGAAAAGAGGGACAGAATACAAATAATACAAATAAGAAATCAAATGAGTGACATCACAACAGAACTAACTGAAATAAAAAGGATAATATCAGGATATTATTTGCAACAAATTTGAAAATCTGGAAGAAATGGACAGATTTCTAGAAACACACCACTTACCTAAACTAACACAGATTGATGTGGAAAACTTGAACAGATCCATCACAAAAGATGAAACTGAACATGTCATCAAAAAATTACCAACTAAAAAAAGTCCTGGCCCAGATGGTTTCACTGGAGAATTCTACCAAACAGTCAGAGAAGAACTGATACCAATCCTACTCAAACTATTCCAAAACATAAAAAAGGATGGAATCCTCCCTAACTCATTTTATGAAGCAAGCATAA
>NW_006930320.1:0-2318 GCF_000298275.1 Orycteropus afer afer
GATTGGAATGCAAAAGTTGGAAACAAAGAAGAATCACCAGTAGTTGGAAAATATGGCCTTGGTGATAGAAATAACACTGGAGATCACATGATAGAGTTTTGCAAGACCAATGACTTATTCGTTGCAAATACCTTTTTTAACAACACAAACAGTGGCTAAACACATGGACTTCACCAGATGGAGTACACAAGAATCAGATTGACTACATTTGTGGAAAGAGGCAATGGAGACACTCAATATCTTCAGCCAAAACAAGGCCAGGAGCTGACTGTGGAACATACCATATGTAAGTTCAAGTTGAAGCTTAAGACAATTAAAATAAGTCCACAAGAGCCAAAATATGGCCTTGATTATATCCCTTCTGAATTTAGGAACCATCTAGAGAATAGATTTGATGCATTGAATGCCAATGACCAAAAACCAATTGTGGGATGACATCAAGAACATCATCTATGAAGAAAGCAAAAGGTCATTAAAAAGACAGGAAAGGAAGGGAAGACCAAAATGGATGTCAGAAGAGACTCTGAAACTTGCCCTTGAACAGAGAGTAGCTAAAGCAAATGGAAGAAATGACAAGATAAAAATGCCAAACAGAAGTTTTCAAATAGCAGCTTGAGAAAATAAATTATTATAATGAAATGTGCAAAGACCTGGAGTTAGAAAATCAAAAGGGAAGAACACACTTGGCATTTCCCAAGCTGAAACAACTGAAGAAAAAACTCAGGGCTTGAGTTGCAATATTGAAAGTTTCTATGGGCAAAATATTGAATGATGCAGCAAACATTAAAAGAAGATAGAAGGAACATATCTGACAAGGGACTTATTTCTAAAATGTATAGAAAACTCCAACACCTCAACAACAAAAAAATTAACAATTCAATTTAAAAATGGGAGCTCTGGTAGCATAGTGCCTAAGGCACCTGACTGCTTTCAGAACGCTGGCAGTTCAAACCCACCAGCCACTCCTCAGAAGGAAGGTTGGGCAATCTACTTCCATAGTGATACTGCCTTGGAAACCCAAGGAGGGGTCACTATGAGTCGGGTCCGACTCGACAGCACATAACAACAAAAACAACAATTTTAAAATGGGCAGAAGACATGAATGGACACTTCACCAAAGAGGATATTCAGGCAGCCAGCAAATACATGAAGAAATGCTCGTGATCATTAGCCATCAGAGAGATGCAAATCAAAACAGCAATGAGATACCTTCTCACCCAGCATTAATGGCAAAGTTCAACAAGACAGAAAATGTTAGATGCTGGCGAGAATGTGGAGAGATTGGGACTCTCATACACTGCTGGTGGGACTGTAAAATGATACAACCACTGTAGAAAACAGTATAGTAATTTCTTAAAAAGATAGAATTAGAAATATCATTTGACCCAGCCATCCCATTACTAGGTATGTATCCTAAAGAAGTGGGAGCCAGGACAAGAAAAGATATATGCATACCCATGTTCATCGCAGCACTATTTACAATAGCCAGAAGATGGAAACAACCTACGTGTACATCAACAGAAGAATGGGTAACCAAACTGTGGTACATACACACAATGGAATACTATGCAACCCTAAACAATAATGTAGAATCTGCAAAACACTACATAACATGGATGACCTTGGAGGACATTATGCTGAGTGAAGGAAGTCAGAGATGGACAAATAGAGTATTAGTTCATTATTGTAAAAAGTCAAGGAAACGTTTATATGTGGAAGGGAACTTTCTTTGTTGGTTACCAGGGGTAACACGGAAGAAAGATGGGGCAATCTACTTCTGTAGTGATACTGCCTCAGAAACCCAAGGAGGGGTGGCTATGAGTCAGATCCAGCTCGACAGCAGTGAGTTTGGTTTGGTTTTGGTTTAGGTGTGAGAGGGGAGGGGAGGGAACACTACAAAAAAAATGCATTGACCCTTGTCACTTCAGTTCTGTGTGTTTCGCTGTACATAAATTATATTTCAATAAAATGCATTTTAAAAAGAAAAAAGAAGAAGGTGAAAGGAATACACAGAGTCACTGTACCAAAAAGAATTGGTCGATGTTCATTCATTTCAGGAGGTGTCATATGATCAAGAACCAATGGTATTTTTTAATGCATTTTATTGAAATACAATTTATGTACAGTAAAGTACACGAAACTAAAGTGACATGGGTCAATGCATTTTTTTTTGCAGTGTTCCCTCCCCTTCCCTCCCACCCCTGGCAACCAACAAAGAAAGTTTCCCTCCATATATAAACCTTTCCTTGACCCTCCACAACAACGAACTAATACTATATTTGTCTTTCTGTGATTGACTTATTTCACTCAGCATAATG
>NW_006930320.1:3078-4526 GCF_000298275.1 Orycteropus afer afer
TTCCTTCATTGCTATTGTTTTAGTATTTGCTGAATATTTATGCTGGTCCTCTTTTTTATTTTGATGTGAAGGTTTATCGTTTTTCTTTGAGGTTAGCCTGTGATTTGTAGTTTTCTTCCCAAGTGTAGAACAGTCCATTCTATCTTGTAGTTGTCTTGACTTCCCTACCATCTAGAAGTTCTGTAATTACACAGATTTTTTCCCCTCTTTTTGGTATGTAGTTGTTCTCATTCATCAGTTGGTGTCTCTGGTTCCCTGTTTACAATCTTGTAGGCTTATTTACTTTGGATACTTCCATAGCTGGATTGTTTTCTGGGTTATATCATCATGTGTGTTAATGTTCAGTTGTTGTTGACTGTTGCTGCTTCTCTGTCCAAAGGGTTCCCTTTAGCATCTCTTGTAAGGTTGGTCTGGTTTTAACAAATTCCCTTCATTTCTATCTGGAAATGTCCTAATTTCACCATCATATTTGAGGGACAATTTTGCTGGATACATAATTCTTGGTTGGAAATTTTTCTCTTTCAGTGTTTTATATATACCATCCCACTGTCTTCTCACCTGCATTGTTTCTGTCGAGAAATCCAAGTTTAGTCTTATTGGTTGCCCCTTATAGGTAAATTTTCATTTTTCCCATGCTGTTCTCACGATTCTTTCTTTGTCTTTGGTTTTGGTGAGTTTGATGATGATATGTCTTGGTGTTTTTCTTTTGGGGTCTATCCTGTTTGGGGTTCGTTGGACTTCCTGAAAGGATATATTCTCATCTTTCATCATGTCAGGGAAGTTCTCCTTCAACAAATCTTTGACAATTTTCTCAGTGATTTCACTTTTCTCTTCCTGTTCTGGAATTCCAATAACACGTAGGTTATTCCTTTTGATGATATCCCACATGAACCTTAGGCTTTCTTCATTTTGTTTTGATCTTTTTTTGATTGATCCCTTTCCAAAGAAATATTCAGGTATTTGTCTTTAATCTCATTAATTCTGTCTTCCATTGAATCAATTGTACTCCTTTGCCCTTTCGATGTGTTATCTATTTCTGACAATTTAGTATCTATCTGTAGATATAGAATCATTTCTAATTTTTCATTTTGTTGTTGTATTTTCTTCCAAAATTCTTCAAGGGTTTTTTTCTGTGTTTTCCTTGGTCTGTCTCTCAATCCTTTGAAGATATCTAAAGATAATTCTTTTGAGTTCTTTATCAGAGACTTCCAATGCTGCGTCTTCCTCAGGGATGTGTTTTGAGTTTGTATCCTGGTCCCTTGTTTCTCCTGCTTTATCTTGTTTCTTTGTGTGGACTGTGATGCTCTATTGTCTCCGAGGTATTGGACATTTTGTGTTTATATTTAATTGGTAATTATATGTTGGAGTGACTTGCCCACAGTTTTCATTTTCTTTGTTTTGTTTGTATGTTATCTATACAGGCAGGGTACTGTGCTGTGCTCCTCTAT
>NW_006930321.1:0-695 GCF_000298275.1 Orycteropus afer afer
TTTCCATACAGCAGTTCACATATTCTTTGTCTCATGTCATTGACCACAGTTTACCACAATGCAACAGCTCCCCTCCCACTTCCTCCCCATAGTTATCTCTTCCCAGTGTCCATTCCTCCATGGACTCCTGCCCCCTGAGCTGTCTCCCTGTGCATAAGCAGCCCTTTTTTCTCCCATGATTGCTCTCTCCAAGGAGTGTATCTACTTGAGGTAAGTGTTTAACTCATATGCCTATATTTTGTTTGGCTGGAAACCACAGGTGTGGGTTCAATTCCAGACCTGAAGAGGAGCTACAGGTCATAGTCTCAGAGGTTCCACCAGACTCTATCAGACCAGCAAAACTTGTCCCCCCCCCCTTTTCTTTTCCCTTCCAAATGATTTTGAGTTTTGTTCCACATTGTTCTCCCTCTCTATCAAGGATCTCCTACATAGATCCCCTGCCAAGTGAATGACAGTGGTAGCCGGGCACCATCTAGTTCTTCTGATCTCATAGTTGTATAGGCTACAGATCGGACGGTGTATCAGTCTCTAGGACTAGTTGTTTCCATGAATTTTGGTTTTCTTCATTCTTCTTTGCCCTTGACAAGGAGAGACCCATCTTTGCATCTAGATGGCAGCTTGCTAGCTTTTAAGATCCCAGTCGCTCCTTGCCAAAGTAGGAGGTGGAACAATGTTTTGTATAGTATGTTATGCCA
>NW_006930321.1:4086-5112 GCF_000298275.1 Orycteropus afer afer
GTTTCTCTTAGGATCCTCTTATGACATATCTATTCAACATTATTTTTGAATTCCCAATCTTATCTTCCCTGTCTTTTAATGTTCTATTGAATGTTTTAATCTCCTTATATCAATTATTCTTCTTGGAGATAGAGGGGTTGCCACTCCTACCAGACGCTTAGCAATGTTTGAAGACATTTCTAGTTGTCACAGTTGGGAATAAGGTTTTACTTGCCTCTAGTAGATAGAGAGCAAGAACGTAGTTAAGCAGCTAAACATCCTCCAATGCACAGAACAGCCCCCCACAACAAAAATATTCTTGTTGTTTTTGTTGTTAGGTGTTGTCAAGTTGTCCCCAACTCATAGCGACCCCATGCACAGCAGAACAAACACTGCCCATTCTTGTGCCAGCTCCATGATTCCTGCTTTACCTGAACTCATCATTGCAGCCACTGTGTCAATCCATTTCACTGAGGGCCTTCCCCTTCTTCGTTTGACCCTCCACTTTACCAAGCATAATATACTTCTCCAAGCAATGGTTCCTCCTGACAACATGACCAAAGAAGGTGAGATGAAGTCTGGCCATTCTCGCTTCCAAGGAACATTCCAGCTGCACTTCTTCCATGACAGGATAGTTAGTCCTTTCAGCAGTCCGTGGTACTCTCAGCATGCTTCTCCAACACCACAACTCTAAAGCATCAACTTTTCTTTGGTCTTCCTTATTCATTGTCCAGCTCATTCATCGAATGGAACAAGTGGACACTACATGGTTTAAAATCAAGAAGGGAGTGTGTCAGGGTTGGATGCTTTCTCCATACTTATTCAATCTGTATGCCAAGCAAATAATACGAGAAGCTGAACTATATGAAGAAGACCGTGGCATCAGGATTGGAGGAAGAATCATTAACAACTCACGATATGCTGACGACACAACTTTGCTTGCTGAAAGTGAGGATGACTTGAGGCACTTATTGATGAAGATTGAAGAACACAGTCTACAGTATGGATTATATCTCAATATAAAGAAAACAAAAATCCTCACAACTG
>NW_006930322.1:0-1641 GCF_000298275.1 Orycteropus afer afer
GGCAGCAGCAACACGAGGGCTTCGGGACGGTCTGCTCTGAGGGACAGGGACTGTGGTGGCACAGTGCCTCAGGTGCTTGACTGCCAACAACAAGGTCGGTGGCTTGAGGCCACTCTGTGGAAGAAAGATTTCCAGCCTTGGAAACCCACTGGGGGCTGCTATGAGTCAGAACCGACTCGATGGTAGTGACTTTGGTTTGGTTTTGAATCGTTCCAGGAGTGGATCTCCACATGTTTTCTCTGGTGGAGGGGCTGAGCCACCAAACTTCAAGTTAGCAATGGGACACTTAACCCTTTTGCCACCAGGCTCCCAGCAGAAACTTAGTGCCCCTTAGAATGACCTTGCATGTCCCCTCCACGTCCCTGGGAACCACTAATAAACTCTGCTCTTCGTACAGTTCCTCCAGCTTCTCTGGTGGGCAAAGCATGTTTGCTTCACTTTCAGACTCACTGATTTCCTGAAGAAATTCAGGTCAGTCAACAATATCAGGAGTTGAATGGATCACGGAACTATACAGCGAGAGATCCAGAAATCCCACAGGTCTGGGTGATGCCCCAAGCCTGTTGCCTGCCTTGGACTTCCGGGTCTGCTTCGTTAGCTTATTGGAATCACTGTCAGACTTGTTCCTCCCTGATGGCCTCGAGAAGTCCCAGACTCTCACCCTACTCATGTTGTAAGACCTGTGCTAAGAGAGTGCCTCTGGCACGGGCTTTGGGCCACACACCCATCTCTGGGCCAGTCGCATTGGTTAGGGAGATGGAATGAGCTGATTGGCCAGGCTGGGTCACATGCCCACTTCAGGCTCCAGCCAACCCACACTCCACAGATTAAGAGTGAGAGAGGGATGGTTTCCCAGGGCACAGTGGGAGGGTGCTACTCAGGTAAGTGAGCATGGTCTTAGATGGAAACAATGAATGTCTACTTCTCCAGGCTCAGAGTGCCTGGGAGATGTAAACAGCTCACCCACTTGGCTGCTAACCACAAAGTTGGAGGTTCAAGTCCATCGAAAGGCACCTTGGAAGGAAGGCCTGGCAATGTGCTCCAGAAAAATCAGTCACTGAAAGCCCTGTGAGGCACCGCTATACTCTGACACGTGGCGGCACCACGAGGTGAGGCCGACTGATGGCAATGGCGTTATAGTCATTGCAACTACTTTCGTGAAAGCTTTTCTGGCAATTTAAGGAAGTGCTTTGGGAAGACCTCCCAAAGTCCTACAGATGATCTTTTTCTTTCAGTCACTTCAGAGGAGAATTCAAATGTTCGAATGCCCACCAGGTGCTTGTCACACTCTCCTGTGCCCTTTGCTCTGCCTGTTTCAAGTAGAGGTCACAGTAACCCTCCAGACTTTGTTGCTCTTATCTCCATTGCACAGATGAAAAGACTAAGGTTCAGAGAGGTTGACTGGCCAAGATCATTCTGGTCTTAAACAAGGGACATGGAGCTCTAGTCCAAGTTCACCTCACTCCAGAGTCTGTATTCTGTGAATTATTTCCTGCCATCCATGAATATCTTCTGTAGGAAAGCCTGAATGGACCTAGGGAATTTGAATTTGTAGGGAAATGTTTGTAGTGCGTAGGGTGTAAGAGGGTCACAGGAACTAAGACTGAACAATGGCTGTAAGCTGGAGAATTGTTGCAATGA
>NW_006930322.1:2101-3063 GCF_000298275.1 Orycteropus afer afer
TGTTAATCAGGACTCCTGTTATGATGGTGGACGTCATATGTCACCCTGGCTGGACCATGATTCTAAGTGGTTTAAGCAGTTGTGCTGCAGATGATGAGATCTGATGTAATCACCCCCATGATGAGATCCACTATGAGCAGCCAGCAGTTGAAAGGGAGTTTCCTCAGGGGTGTGCCGTGCTTCCAATATGTGCATGGATGTCCTGAGAAAATCCTCTGATGTTCTGCTGATCTGCTTGCTGCATCTAGCACATCCTCATCTCTGGTTCCTGGACTTGAACCAGTGGCCAGTCAATATTGCCTGCAGAACTTGGGATTGTTGCCTTCACAGTCTGGGAGCCAATGATCTGCCATTTTACCTGCCAATCTTGGATCCGTCATCCGCCAAAGCTAGCAGCCTGCTATATTGCCTGCTGACCTTGATCTTGGGTTCACCAGCTCCTGCAGGTAAATGAGTCAGGAAAAGCCTCTAGCTGGACTTTTAGCCCAAAAATATGGGACTTGCCAGCCAGTACAACTGTGTGAGCTCATTTCCCAAGATAATCTCTCTCTCTCTCTCTATGTTGCTGCTGTTGTTAGGTGCCATTGAGTCAGCTCCGACTTATAACGACCACATGTACAACAAAATGAAGCATTGCCCGGTCTTGTGCCAGCCTAACAATCCGTGCTGTACCTGAGCCCATCATTGCAGCTACTGTGTCAGTCCTTCTTGTTGACAGCCTTTCCATTTTTTCGATGACCCTCCACTTTACCAAGCGTGTATCTTTCTCCAGGGAATGGTTCCTTTTGACAACATGATCTAAGTAACTAAGATGAAGTCTGGCCATTCTCACTTCCAAGGAGCATTCTGGCTGTACTTCTTCAGGATGGATTTGTTCGTGCTTTTGGTAGTCCATGGTACTTTCAATATTCTTTACCAATACCACAACTCAAAAGCATCAACTCTATTCATTGTCCAGCTCT
>NW_006930322.1:3618-4627 GCF_000298275.1 Orycteropus afer afer
TAAGTCTTCCTCTAATCCTGAACCCACACTCTTTTTCATATAGTCCAGCTTCTCGAATTATTTGCTCAGCATATAGATTGAATAAGTATAGTGAAAGAACACAACCCTGACACATTCCCTTCCTGATTTTAAACCATGTGGTATCCCTTTGTTCAGTTCTAATGATAGCCTCTTGGTCTATGTATAGGTTCCTGATGAGCACAATCAAGTGTTCTGGAATACTTATTCTTTTCAATATTATCCACAATTTGTTATGATCCACACAATTGAATGATTTTGCATAATCAATAAAACACAAGTAAACATCTTTCTGATATTCTTTGCTTTCACCAAGATTCCTCTGACATCAGCAATGATATCCCTCATTCTACATCCTCTTCTGAATCCAACTTGCATTTCTGGAAGTTCCCTGTCAGTATACTGCTACAACCGTTTTTTAGTTATCTTCAGCAAGATTTTATTTGCATGTGATATTAATGATACTGTTTGATAATTTCTACATTCTGAGGGATCACCTTTCTTTGGAATGGGTACAAATACGGTTCTTTTCCAGTCAGTTGGCCAGGTAACTATCTTCCAAATTTCTTGGTATAGACAAGTGAGTGCCTCCAGCACAGCATCCATTTGTTGAAACATCTCAGTGGGTATTCTATCAATTCCTAGAGCCTTGTTCTTTGCCAATTCCTTCACAACAGCTTCAACTTCTTCCTTTAATACCATTGGTTCTTGATCATATGCCACCTCCTGAAATGAATGAACATCGACCAATTCTTTTTGGCACATTGACTCCTTCCACCTTTTGATGTTTCCTGCATCATTCAATATTTTGCCCATAGAATCTTTCAATACTGCAACTCGAGGCTTACATTTTTTCTTCAGCTCTTTCAGCTTGAGAAATGTCAAGCATGTTCTTCTCTTTGGGTTTTCTAACTCCAGGTCTTTGCACATTTCATTATAGTAATTGGCTTTGTCTTCTTAAGCTGCTCTTTGGAATCTTCTGTTCAGCTCT
>NW_006930323.1:0-1772 GCF_000298275.1 Orycteropus afer afer
CTATGGGGAGGAAGTGGGAGGGGAGCTGCTGCATTGTAAATTTTGGTCGATGACATGAGACAAAGTATATGTGAACTGCTGTATGAAAAGTGAATTTACTCTGTAAATCTTCACCCAAATCCTAATAAAAAAATAAATTAAAAAAAAAATCAGGAAAAGAGTGTGTCAGGGCTGAATCCTTTCACCATATTCAGTCTTTATGCTGAACAAATAATCTGAGAAGCTGGACTATATAAAGAAGAATGTGGCATCAGGATTGGAGGAAGACTTATTAACAACCTGCAGATACCAGACCACACAACTTTGCTTGTTGAAGTGAGGATGACTTGAAGCACTTACTGATGAAGATTTAAAGACTTCAATCTGCAGTATGGATTACATCTCAACATAAAGAAAACGAAAATCCTCAAAACTGGGCCAATAAGCAGCATCACAATAAATGGAGAAAAGATTAAAGGTGTGAAAGATTTCATATTACTTGGTTCCACAATCAACACCAAAGCAAGCAGCAGTCAAGTCATCAGACGATGTACTACACTGGGCAAATCTATGGCAAAAGACCTCTTTTAAAGTGCTGAAGAGCAAAGACATCTCCTTGTAGATGAAGGTTTGCCTAACCCAAGCCTTGATGTTTTCAATGGCTTCATATGCATGTGAGAGCTGGACAATGAATAAGGAAGACTGAAGAAGACTTGATGTTTTTGAGTTGTGGTATTGGTGAAGAGTACTGAAAGTACCACAGACTGCCAAAAGAACTGACAAATCTGTCCTGGAGGAAGTGCAGCCGGAATGCTCCTTGGAAGTAAGAATGGCCAGACTTCTTCTCACCTGCTTTGGTCATGTTGTCAGAAGGAACCATTCCCTGGAGAAGGATATCATGTTTGGTAAAGTGGAGGGTCAACAAAAAAGGGGAAGGCCCTCAACAAGATGGACTGACACAGTGGCCACAATGATGGACTCCAGTATAGCAAGGATTGTAAGTCTGGCATAGGACCAGGCATGTTTTGTTCTGTTGTACATAGGGTCACTATGAGTCAGAGCCGATTCAATGGCACCTAACAACAACAACATGTAGAGGTACTATTTATGTCACTTAAAAGAGTTAGTTGCAATGAATAAGTCATTGGCCATGCAATCTATCGTGATCTCCGCTATCATTTCTATCACCAATGCCATCTTTCCAACTACTGATGCATCTTTGTTTCCAACTTTCACATTCCAATCAATGTTAATTATCAGTGCATCTTGATTGCATGTTTGGTCAATTTCAGACTTCAGAAGTTCGTAAAAATCTTCAATTTTTTCATTTTTGGCTTTGGTGGTTGGTGCATAAATTTGAGTAACAGTCTTACTAACTAGTCTTCCTTGTAAGTGTATGTATATTATCCTGTCACTGACAGCATTGTACTTCAGAATAGATCTTAAAATGTTCTTTTTGCCTATGAATGTGATGTCGTTCCTTCTTAATTTATCATTCCTGGTATAGTAGACCATATGATTTTCTGATTCAACATGGCCAATATCAGTCCATTTCAGTTCACTAATGCCTAGGATATTGATTTTTGTGTGTTCCATTTCAGTTTTGACAACCTCCAATTTTCCTAAATCCATATTCTATAAATTCCTCATTCTGATTATTTATTTATTTATTTATTTATTATTAATTTTTTTTTAATTTTTTTATTTTTATTAGGATTTGGGTGAAGATTTACAGAGTAAATTCACTTTTCATACAGCAGTTCACATATACTTTGTCTCATGTCATTGACCAA
>NW_006930323.1:2852-3370 GCF_000298275.1 Orycteropus afer afer
CTGTGCCACATCAGTAAATGAGGGGTCCGACAGCATTACACCATCCACATCATTGAGGTCACCTCTACATTGAAAAAGTAGCTCTTTCCCAGTTTTATTTTGAGTGCTTTCCAACCTGAAGGGCTCATCTTCTAACACTGTATCAGACAATGTTTCCCTACTATTCATAAGATTTTCGGTGGCCAATTTTTACAGAAGTGGACCTAACCACATCCTTCTTCCTACTCTGCCTTAGTCTGGAAGCTCTGCTGAAACATATCCTCCATAGATGACCCTGATTTTAGGTGAAGTATCAATGGCATACCTCCCAGTATTACAGCTACATGCAAGACACCATAGTATGACAAACTGATAGATGAGTGGTGGCCGATATACCTACAAGGCTAAAACTCTATGTTAATTTACTTTTTGAACTGCCTAATGTGCTTGGGTGTTTAGGGGGAGCTCTGGTAGCATAGTGGCTAAGACACTTGCCTGCTAACCAGACAGCTGGAGGTTCAAACCCACCAGCCACTCCT
>NW_006930324.1:0-1289 GCF_000298275.1 Orycteropus afer afer
AAAATCCTCACAACTGGACCAATGAGCAGCATCACAATAAATGGAGAGAAGATTGAGGTTGTCAAAGAATTCATGTTGCTTGGTTCTACAATCAATGCCAATGGAAGCAGCAATCAGGACATTAGGTGACTTGTAGCATTGGGAAAGTCAGCCGTGAAGGAACTGTTTCAAGTGCTGAGGAGCAAGGATGTCTCTTTGGGGACTAAGGTGCGTCTGACACAAGCCATGATATTTCGAATCGCCTTGTATGCGTGTGAGAGCTGGACAATGAATAAGGAAGACCGAAGAAGAGTTGATGCTTTTGAGTTGTGGTGCTAGTGAAGAATGCTGAAAGTACCATGGACTGCTTAAAGAACTAACAGATCTGTCCTGGAGGAAGTACATCTGAAATGCTCCTTGGAAGCAAGAATGGCCAGACTTTGTCACCTATTTTGGTCATGTTATCAGAAGGGACCATTCCCTGGAGAAGGACATCATGCTTGGTAGGGTGGATGGTCAACAAAAGAGGGGGAGGCCTTCAACAAGATGGATTGACATGGTGGCTGCGATGATGGGCTCAGGTATAGTAGGGATCATGGTGCTGGTGCGGGATCGGGCAGTGTTTCATTCTACTGTGCATGGGGTCGCTATGAGTTGGAAATGACTCGACGGCACCTAACAACAACAACAACATAATAGAATATATACTTATTTATTAGAAATTTGGCACTATAACCAAATCACTTGATTATACCCTTTGATAATTTTAATGTTAATTCTGGTGCAAGGAGAACATATATGAGAATGTAGAAATATAGACATTAAGCTAGAGAATATAGACTTTTCTCTGGGGGAAGTTGTCAATAATCAATGGTAAAAAAACAAAAACAAAAACAAACATGTTATTTTGGCCAGCTAGTACACAACTCTCTGGAAACTGAGGCATATATTTATAATGGTATGTCCAATGTTGCTAGGGGTGTGGGTTGTTGTTGTTGTTATGTGCCATCAAGTCAGACCTGACTCATAGTGACCCCTCTTGGGTTGTCGAGGCAGTATCATTACAGAAGTACATTGCCCAATATTCCTTCCCAGGAGTGGCTGGTGGGTTTGGACTTCCAGCCTTCTGGTTAGCAGTCAAGTGACTTAGGCACTATGCTAGAGCTTCCAGAGGTGTGGGTAATATTGAAATAAATATTAGGTAGTACTATTAGTTCTGGGAGCTCTGGTAGCATAGTGGCTAAGACACTTGACTGCTAACCAGAAGGCTGGCGGTTCAAACCCACCAGCCACTCCTCGGAAGGAAGGTT
>NW_006930324.1:3379-4275 GCF_000298275.1 Orycteropus afer afer
GCAAAATATTGAATGATGCAGGAAGCATCAAAAGAAGATGGAAGGAATATACAGAGTGATGGTACCAAAGAGAATTGGTTAATCTTCATCCATTTTAGGAGGTAGCACATGATCAAAAACCAATGGTATTGAAGGAAGAAGTCAAAGCTGCACTGAAGGAATTGGCAAAAAATAAGGCTTCGGGAATTGATGGGATTCCTATTGAGATGTTTCAACAAACAGATGCTGCACTGGAGGTACTCACATGGCTATGTCAAAAGATTTGGAAGACAGCTCTCTGGCCAACTGACTGGAAGAATTCCATATTTGTACCCATTCCAAGGAAAAGTGATCCCACAGAATGTGGAAATTATTGAACAATATCATTAATATCACACACAAGTAAAATTTTGCTGAGGATAATTCAAAAATTGTTGCAGCATTATATTGATTGAGAACTTCCAGAAATGCAAGCTCGATTCAGGACAGGATGTGAAATGAGGGATATCATTGCTGATATCAGATGGATCTTGGCTGAAAGCAAAGAATATCAGAAAGGTGTTTATTTGTGTTTTATTGACTATGCAAAAGCATTTGATTGTGTGGATCATGAAAAATTATGGATGACATTGAGAAGACTGAAAATTCTAGAATACTTATTTGTGCCCGTGAGGAACCTGTACATGAACCAAGAGTCCGTCATTCAAACAGAACAAGTAAATACTGCATGATTTAAATCAAGAAGATAGTGTGTCAGGGTTGTATCCTTTCACCATACTTATTCAATCTGTATTCTGAACAAATAATTTGAGAAGCTAGACTATATGAGGGAGCTCTGGTAGCATAGTGGCTAAGACACTTGCCTGCTAACCAGACGGCTGGCGGTTCAAACCCACCAGCCACTCCTCGGAAGGAAG
>NW_006930325.1:0-1690 GCF_000298275.1 Orycteropus afer afer
GAACAGGAACCAGATAAGGTTGCCCGTTATCACCACTTCTATTCAACATTGTACTGGAAGTCCTAGCCAGGGCCATAAGGCAAAAAAGGGAAACCAAAGGCATCCAAATTGGTAAGGAAGAAGTCAAACTATCCCTATTTGTTGATGATATGATCCTATACCTAGAAAACCCAAGCCAGAAATCTATTGGAACTAATTGAGAGATTTAGCATCATGGCAGGGTACAAGATCATCATCCAAAAATCAGTTGGATTCCTCTACACTAGCAAAGAGATCGCTCAAAAAAAATAAGGCAACCAATAATGTTTACAATAGCTACCAAAAAAATAACATAGTTGGGAATAAATTTTATCAGGGACACAAAAGACCTGTATAAAGAAACTATAAAAAACTACTTCAAGAAACCATAAGAGATCTACATAAATGGAAGAACATACCATGCTTGCGGACAGGAAGACTGAACATTGTGAAAATGTCAGTTCTGCCCAAAGCAATCTATACATTCAGTGCAATCCCAATCCAGATCCCATCAACATTTTTTAAGGATATGGAAAAACCAATCACTATGGAAAAGAAAGAGACCTCGGATAAGCAAAGCACTGTTGAAGAAGAAGAACAAAGTAGGAGATCTCACACTGCCAGATCTCAGAACCTACTATATAGCCACAGTAGTCAAAACTACCTGGTATTGGTGTAATGACAGACACATAGACTAATGGAATAAAATTGAGAACTGAGAAATAAAGCCATCGACATACAGTCAGCTGATCTTTGACAAAGGGCCTAAATCCATTAAATGGGGAAGAGAATGTTTGTGTAATAAATGGTGCTGGCAAAACTGGATATCTATTTGCAGAAAAATGAAACAAGATCTGTATCTCACACCATACATAAAAACTAACTCCAGTAGATCAAAGACTTAAATGTGAAACTTAAAACTATAGAGTTTCTCAAGGAAAAACAGGGGCAAATTTAGGGGCCCTAAAAAGACTATCAAGCATAACCCAAAATGCACAAACAGGAGAAGAGAAACTAGATGAATGCGACCTTAAAAAAAGTTAAATTTTTATGTGCTTCCAAAGACTTCTCCAAAAGAGTCAAAAGAGAACAGATTGGGAAAAAATATTTGGCAATGACATATCTGACAATGGATTTATCTCTAGAATTTATAGAAAGCCCCAACACCTCAATAACAAAAAGACAAATAATCCAATTGAAAATGGGCAGAAGACATGAATAGACACTTCACCAAGAGGGATGTTCAGGTGGCCAAAAAACATAAGAAGAAATGCTCAGGATCATTAGCCTTTAGAGAGATGCAAATCAAAACAACAATGAGATACCATCTTGTCCCAGCAGTAGTAGCAAAGTTCAACAAGACAGAAAATAACAAATACTGGCAAGGATGCAGAGAGATTAGGACTCTCATACACTACTGGTGGGACTGTAAAATGGTACAACCACTGTGGAAAGCAGTGTGGCAATCCCTTAAAAAGTTAGAACTAGAAATACCATTTGACCCAGCCATTCCATGACAAGGTATACAGCCTAACGAAGTGAGAGCCATGACAAAAACAGACAAATGCTCACTCATGTTCATCGCAGCACTATTTACAATAGCCAAAAGATGGAAACAACCTAGATGTCCATCAACTGAGGAATGGATAACCAAACTGTAGTACATACACAC
>NW_006930325.1:2305-4526 GCF_000298275.1 Orycteropus afer afer
TGGGCTAAGGACCATAATTGCAGGGGACATCAAGCTAACTCGCTTAACATACTAACAAAATATTGTTCCACCTCCTACTTTGGCAAGTAGCAACTGGGATCTTAAAAGCTTGCAAGCAGCCATCTAGATGCAATGATGGGTCTCTCCTCATTCAGAGCAAAGAAGAATGAAGGAAACCAAAGATTCATGAGAACAATTAGTCCTAGCGGTTGGTACACTGTGCAGCCCGCAGCCTATACAACTATGAGACCAGAAGAACTAGATGGTGCCCGCTACCACTGTCAACCACTCAAAGTGGGATCTATGTAGGAGATCCTGGATAGAGAGGGAGAACAATGTGGAACAAAACTCAAAATCATTTGGAAAAAAAAGGGGAGGCAGACCAGGTATGCTGGTCTGATAGAGCCTGGTGGAACAACTGAGACTATTGCCCCTAACTGCCCTTCAGGTCTGGAATTGAACCCAAACCTGTGGCTTCCAGCCAAACAAAAGACAGGCATATGAGTTAAACATTTACCTGAGGTAGAGGCACTCCTTGCAGAGAACAATCATGGGAGAAAGAAGGGCTGTTTATGCACAGGGAGACAGCTCAGGGAGCAGGAACGCATGGAGGGATGGGCACAGGGAAGAGGTAACTATCTGGAGGAAGTGGGAGGGGAGCTGTGGCATTGTGGTAAATTGTAGTCAGTGTCATGAGACAAAGTGTATGTGAACTGCTGTATGAAAGTGAATTTGCTCTGTAAATTTCCACCCAAATCACACACACACACACAAAAGTTAGAAATAAAAATACCATTTGATCCAGCAATCTCAAAAACAAACAAACAAACAAACAAAAAAACCAATAATGTATTTCAGCTAGTAATAAAGGTCTGCCTTGAGGATTATGCTCTTTTAAGAACTATCTAGATGGTCTCAAATTGATAATATCAACTAGAAATATTAGACAAGAACATTAAACTCAAACTCACTGCCGTCGAGTTGATTTAACTCATAGCAACTCGTCCCTGGGTTTCCGAGGCAGTATCACTACAGAAGTAGATTGCCCCATCTTCCTTCTGAGAGTGGCTGATGGGTTTGGACCGCCAGCCTTCTGGTTAGCAGTCAAATGTCTTAAGCACTCTGCCACCAGAGCTCATAGACAGGAACATTAGGAAGCACTGAATTTATGTTAATGACAGAGGAACAACTTAAAAGGAGGGTGAGAACGGCTGCACAACTTGAAGAATGTAACCAGTGTCTCTAAATTTGTACATGCAGAAACAGTTGAATTGCTGTATGTTTTGCTGTGTATAGTCTCAGTAATAATAAAGAAAAAAAAAATTCCCTTAATTTAGCCTCTTCCCCCCCCTCCCGACAGTCTCATAACACTTGTGCCTCTGAGACAGAACTACACATTATTTATGCCTTCCCTGTGGTTTTCTTCACCATCGTGCCCACGCACCTACCAGAGTGTCTGACCCAGAATAAGCAGTCAGTTAGTGATGGCCAGGTGATGGCGGTAGTCTGGTCTGAGATTAGTTAGGGCTGAGGCAACCTCCCATCCTTCATACTTTAATGTTAAAGACCTTAACTCAAAATTTGAAGGAAAAGCACATCCTAAGTTGAGCACTTGTAACATTTTCAATCACTTTCAACATTATTCAACACACGTCTCTGAGTGCTAGTGATGTTCCAAGCAGTGTTGTTGTTAGATGCCGTTGAGTCCTTTCTGACTCATAGCGACCCCATGCACAGCAGAACAAAATACCGCCCGATTCCGCGCCAGCTCCATGATCCCTGCTATACTTGAGCCCACTGTTGCAGCCACCGTGTCAATCCATCTCTTTGAAGGCCTTCCCCTCTTTTGTAGACCCTCCACCTTACCAAGCATGACATCCTTCTCCAGGGAATGGCCCCCTCTGACAACAAGACCAAAGTGAGACGAAGTCTGGTCATTCTCACTTTCAAGGAGCATCTCGGCTGCACTTCCCCCAAGACAGATCTGTTAGTTGTTTTAGCAGTCCACGGTACCTTCAGCATTCTTCGCCAGCACAACTCAAAAGCATCCACTCTTGTTTGGTCTTCCTTATTCATTGTCCCGCTCTCACACGCATATGAGACGATTGAAAATATCATGGCTTGTGTCAGGAGCACCTTAGTCCTCAAGGAGACATCCTTGCTCCTCAGCACTTGAAAGAGTTCCTTTGCAGCCGACCTGCCCAGTGCTATATGTCATCTA
>NW_006930326.1:0-1783 GCF_000298275.1 Orycteropus afer afer
ATTCCCATTCTTCTCAATGTTACCCATAATTTGTTATGATCCACACAATCGAATGTTTTTGCATAGTCAATAAAACACAAGTAAACATCTTTCTGATATTCTTTGCTTTGAGCCAAGACACATCTGACATCAGCAGTGATATCCCTCATTCCACATCCTCTTCTGAATCCAGCTTGTATTTCTGGACGTTCTCTATCAACATACTTCTGCAACTATTTTTTAATTATCTTCAGTAAGATTTTAGCTGCATGTGATATTAACGATGTTGGATAATTTCCACATTCTGTGGGATCACTTTTCTTTGGAGTGGGTTCAAATATGGATCCCTTCCAGTCAGTTGGCCAGGTAGTTATCTTCCAAATCTCTTAGCACATCCGAGTGAGTGCCTCCAGTGGTGCATCTTTTTGTTGAAACATCTCAATTGGTATTCCATCAATTCCTGGAGCCTTTTCCTTCACCAATTCCTTCACGCAGCTTTGACTTCTTCTTCAGTACCATTGGCTCTTAATCATATGCCACCTCCTGAAATGAATGAAGAGCAACCAGATATTTTTGATACAGTGGCTCTGGGCAATCCTCCCATCTTCTTTTGATGCTTCCTGCATCATTCAATATTTTGCCCATAGAATCTCTCAATATTGCAACTCGAGGCTTAAAATTTTTCCTCAGTTCTTTCAGCTTGAGAAATGCCTAGTTTGTTCTTCCTTTTGGTTTTCTAACTCCAAGTCTTTTCACATTTCATATAGTAATTGGCTTTATCTTCTCGAGCTGCTCTTTGAAATCTTCAGCTCTTTTAACTCGTCATTTCTTCCATTTGCTTTAGCCACTCTTCACTCAAGGGCAAGTTTCAGAGCTTCTGACATCCATTTTGGTCTTTTCTTCCTTTCTTGTCTCTTTAATGACCTCTTGCCTTCTTCATGGATGATGTTCTTAATGTCATCCCACAATTCTTCTGGTTTTCACTCATTGGTGCTCAATGCATCAACTCTATTCTTTAGATAGTGTCTACATTCAGGAGAGATGTATTCAAGGTCATATTTTGGCTGTCACAGACTTGTTTTAATTGTCTTCAACTTCAAGTTGAACTTGCATATGAACAGCTGATAGTCTGCTCCACAATCAGCTCCTCGCCTTCTTTTAACTGAAGATATTGAGCTTTTCCTTCACCTCTTGCCACAGATGTAGTCAATCTGATTCCTGTGTGCTCCAGCTGGTGAAGTCCACATCTATAGCCACTGTTTGTGCTGTTAATAAACGGTATTTGCAATGAACAAGTCATTGGTCTTGCAAAATTCTGTCTTGCAACCTCCATCATTATTTCTGTAACCAAGGCCAAATTTTCCAATACAACTTACTAACTTCAAACACCTTTTTTCAGAAACATAAATGGTGGCAATTTCCAGTAGGATGGAGGAATAGGCAGACAAGCTACGCAGACCCTCTTCAACAAAGAAAAGGGGAACCAATTAACACAGATACAGAAGATAACCCTGGAGCCCTAAGCTCTGAAAGGAAGGATATAGAAGTGGACTAAACCCCAACTAGTAGAAGAACCTGCTTGAAAACACCAAAAAAGGAGACACCCAGAACTGTGGTCTGTCAGTGGTCCTGATGGCACGGACAGCTTGGATATTGCCCAATGGTGTTAGGACTAAGAATTAACCTAAAAATCATCCCTGCTAGCCAGGGGCAGCACAAAGGACTGCACTAGTGGCTGGTGAACAAAAGGAGAAGCAGCAAAGATGAAGGCAGGCTAACCTGTGGACTTTTGCCTGTCCAGAGG
>NW_006930326.1:2255-4561 GCF_000298275.1 Orycteropus afer afer
TTGTGATTAATCTCATTCCTTGTTTTGCATTTTGGATTTTTCTCATTATTTTCTTCATTATTCTTCTACTCTACCTTTTTTCTCTTATTTCCCCCTCCCCAGATATAGCAGGTTTTATTTTATTTTATTTTATTTTGTTTTTTTAACTTTTTGCTGATTGTTCCTATGTGTTTATGCAGTATGTTTGTTGTCTGTTGCTTTTACTTTTTCATGGTTTTTTAATAGCTGATTTTGTCTAACTGAGTGGGAGAGAATAACAATGCCCATATGATGTAACTACACCTGCACCTCTTGTAGCTCCACTTACTGAGTGAGAGCTACCACTTCCTTCTCCACCAGCTGGCCAGTGATAAACAACCACCAAGAAGAGCATGATGTACCCTTAGCTGCTCATCATAAACAGTTAACAGAGATCTTAATCCAACAATGTCATAGTTTCTCAGAGACAACAGACCATCACAGTCCACACAAAGAAGTAAGACAAAGTCGTAGAAGCAAGGGAGCAGTAGACAGATCCAGAACATATCCTTGAGAAAGAATCAACGTTGGAACCCACTGATAAGGAATTTAAAAAAAATTATATTTAGGTATCTTCAAAGGATTGAGAGACAGATCAAGGACACACTAAAGAAAAAGTAAGGAAAACACAGACAAAACCCTAGACCACATTAGCATGAAAATATAAGAACAAAATAAAAAATTAAATGAAACTTGGAAATGATTCAAAATCTACAGATAGAGATCCAGAAGATCAATACTATATTTTCAGAAATAGATAACCCATTGAAAGGGCAAAAGAACAGAAACAAATTGATGGAAGACAGAATTAATGAGATTGAAGAAAAATACCTGAATACTTCTTTTCAATCAGAAAAAAAAAAAAAAAGATCAAAACCACATGAAAAAAGCCTAAGGTTCATGTAGGATACCATCAAAAGAAATAACCTACATGTAATTGGAATTCCAGAACAGGAAGAGAAAAACAAAACCACTGAGAAAATTGTCCAAGATTTGCTGGAGGAGAACTTCCCTGAAATGATGAAAGATGAGAATATATCTGTTCAGGAAGTCCAATGAACCCCACACAGGATAGATCCCAAAAGAAATTCAAAAAGATATATCTTAATCAAACTCATCAAAACAAATGACAAAGAAAGAATCCTGAAAACATCATGGGAAAAACAAAAAGTTACTTACAAAGAACAACCAATAAGAATAAACTCTGATTTCTCAGCAGAAACTATGGAAGCAAGAAGGCAAAGGGAAGGTATATATAAAACCCTGAAAGAGAAAAATTTCCAACCAAGAATTATATACCCAGCAAAACTGTCCCTCAAATATAGTAGTGAAATTAGGAGATTTGCAGATAAGAAGAAATTAAGGGAAACTAAAGGTCTGTTAAAACCAGACCAACCATTGAGCAGAGAACCAATAATAGCAAACAACAACTAACCATTAATACAAAAGATGGCATAACCCAGAAACCAAGAAATCTATGGAAGTATCTAAAGTAAAATGAGCTCACACAATTTTAAACAGAGAACCAGAGACATCAACTGACAAATGAGGACAACTACAAACAAAAAAAAGGGGGAAAATGTGCATTTACAGAACTTCTAACTGGTGCAGAAGTCAAGAGAATTGCATGCTAGAATAGACTGTTCTAAACTCAGGGAGAAAATTATAAATCACAGGGTAACCTCAAAGAAAAATGATAAACCTTCACATCACATACAAAAGAGGACAAGTATAAATGTTTGCAAGTACTAAAACAATAGCAACAAAGGATATGATAACATGACTCATAAACATAGTGAGCCCACCACAGAAAAGTATATGGAACAAAGAAACCAGGAGCACCATTAAAAACACATAACAAAATGACAGCAATCAATTCACACTCATCAATAATTACACTGAATGTCAATGGATTAAATGCACCACTCAAGAGACAGAGAGTTGCAGACTGGGTAAGAAAATATAACCCATCACTATGCTGTCTACAAAAGACAAACATTAGAGACAAAGATAAAAATAAACTAAAAATCAAAAGTTGGAAAAAGATATATCAAGCAAATTACAATCAAAAAAGAGCAGGAGTGACATTAATTTCTGATAAAATTGACTTTAAGAGAAAAACCACCCCATGAGACAAGAAAGGACATAATATAATGATTAAAGGATCAATTGAACAAGAAGATATAACCAAAATAAAAACTATGGAACTAATGAA
Source organism: Orycteropus afer afer (assembly GCF_000298275.1). Taxonomy (NCBI): domain Eukaryota; kingdom Metazoa; phylum Chordata; class Mammalia; order Tubulidentata; family Orycteropodidae; genus Orycteropus; species Orycteropus afer. Next base: position 4,489 of record NW_006930326.1, read on the forward strand.
AGAGCCTCAAAATACATAAATCAGACCTTAAAAGAGTTGAAAAGGTAAATAGTTGACTCCACAGTCATAATGG
>NW_006930327.1:0-1542 GCF_000298275.1 Orycteropus afer afer
GCCCACAGTGGCCACTCAGTAAATATTTGCTGAATGAACAGTTGTGTGTATCCCAGTCAGGTGAAAAAGGGAAAGTTTCCCTTGGGAAGTAACAACTGAGCTGAAATCTGAGCAAAAGTTACTGAATGAAGAGAGAAGAGAAAAGCATCCTGAAAGTCTAAAAAAAGACCAGTGGGATTGCAGCTCAGAGTAAAAGAAGAAGTACAGCTGAGAGATATGTTAGGAGAAGTATGTTAGCCGTATGAAGGATACAAAGCCCAGCAATACATAATGAAATTAAAATCCTTGTCAGGTTTAAGAGAAAACATAAGCTATATGTTAGGGAAAAAGAAATCTAAAATTACTTCATAATAATAAAATCAAATAAGGCTAAAAAAATATGATAAAGTTTATTCAACTGGTAATACTTCTAGAAGAGGAGTTACTACAACATAAATCTCCTATTTTTTCTTTTTTTCCCCTGATTTTCAATGAAGATTGCTCCATCAAACTACTACCTGAAAGATTGTTTATAAAACATATTAATAATTGATAGAAGTTAACTAAATAGACTTAGGTTAATAAGAAACCCTAATTCTTCTCACTGAGATATTCCTGATCTTCCAAAAAGTATATCTGACTTTAATATTACTTTATGAACTATGTTTTTAAAAAAGCTGACTACTCACAATGCAACTTTTTAATCATCCTATATAGGGTTCTACAAGAAGCTCTGGTGGGAGGAGTTCCGGCAAGATGGCGGATGTGGCAGAAAGATTGCACAGACGCTCTTCAACAAAGAAAAGGGAAACCAATTAACACAGGCACAGAAGATAATCTCGGACCCCTGAGCCTTGAAGGGAAGGATACAAAAGTGGACTAAACCCCAACTAGCAGAAGAATTTGCATGAAAATACCAAAAAAAGGAGACATACGGAACTGCAGACTGGCAACGATCCTGACAGCACAGACAGCTTGGAGATTCCTGAGTGGCGGAAGGACCCAAGATTAACCTAAAAATCACCCTGCCAGCCAGGGACTGCACGGAGGACAGTACATGGTGGTTGGGGAACAAATGGAGAAGGTGAAGAGAAGTTGGCCTGAGCTGTGGACTTTTGCCAGTCCGGAGGACACCACCATTTTGAAAGTTTAAAAAGCAACTTGACTATTTTGGATATTTAAAGAGACAGTGCTCTTGCCAATTCCTGGGACTTAAGAACACGTTCTGCTTTCCAGCAACCCCGAGGACACTCGGGACCTGCAAGACTGAAAAGGCCAACAATAAAAACCACCAAGAAGAGACTGAATCACCCTTGGCTGCTCTTCACAAACAGTTAACAGAGATCTAAATACAACAATGCCACGATGCCTCGGAAACAACAGACAATCACAGTCCACACAGAGAAGCAAGATAAAGTGGTAGAAACAAGGAAGCAGGATACAGACCCAGAACACATCTCTGAAGAAGAAGCAGCATTGGAACTCTCTGATAAGGAATTCAAAAGAATTATCTTTAGGTATCTTCAAAGGATTGAGAGACAGACCAAAGGAAACACAGAAAAA
>NW_006930327.1:2492-4508 GCF_000298275.1 Orycteropus afer afer
TGGCAAGTGAAGACAACTACAAACAAAAAGAGGGAGAAGACTGTGTAGTTACAGAACTTCAAAATCATGAGGAAGTTATGAAAGTCGCAAAATACAATGGACTGTTCTAAACTGGGGGGAAAATTATAAATCACAGGGTAATCTCAAAGAAAAATGATAAACCTTCACATCACAATAAAAAAGAGGACAATCACAAATATTCAGCATATACTAAAACAACAGCAACAAAGGAAATGGTAACACGATTCATAAAAATAATGAGCTCAGCACAGAAAATAATATGGAACAAAGAACCAGGGACACCATGATGAAACACTTAACAAAATGACAGCAACCAATTCAAACTTATCAATAATTACCCTGAATGTTAATGGATTAAACGCACCACTCAAGAGATGGAGAGTTACAGATTGGATAAGAAAACACAACCCATCAATATGCTGCCTACAAGAGACACACCTTAGAGATAAAGACAAAAATAGATTAAAAATCAAAGGTTGGAAAAAGATACACCAAGCAAATGGCAACTGTAAGAGAGCAGGAGTGGCAATATTAATTTCTGATCAAATTGACTTTAAGACAAAAACCACCATACAAGACAAAGAAGGACATTATATAATGATTAAAGGATCAATTGAACATGAAGATATAACCATAATAAATGTCTATGGACCCAATGAAAGAGCACCAAAATACATAAATCAGACTTTAAAAGAGTTGAAAAGCCAAGTACATGACTCCACAATCATAGTGGGGACTGTAATACACCACTTTCTTTGAAAGATAGAACTGGAAAGAAACTCAACAAAAATGCAGAAGAGCTAAACAATACAATCCACCAACATGCCTTATGGACATCTACAGAGCACTTCACCGAACAGCAGCATAATATACATTCTTCTCCAGTGCACATGGAGCTTTTTCTATGATAGACCATATGTTAGGCCATAAACCAAGCCTTAATAAATTAAAAAACACTGAAATACTGCAAAGCATGTTCTCAGATCATAATGCTATCAAATTAGAAATCAACAATAGGAAGATCAATAGGAAAAGAGTAAACACATGGAAAGTGAACAACACCCTCCTTGAGAAAGACTGGGTAAGAGAAGAAATCAAAATTGAATTTTGAAAATTCCTTGAATCAAACGAGAATGAAAACACAACATACCAAAATCTTTGGGACACAGCAAAAGCAGTGATCAGAGGCCAATTTATAGCAATACATGCATGCACACATCAAAAAAGAAAAAAGAGCCAAAATCAACACTTTAAATGAACATTTCCAACAATTAGAGAAAGAACAGCAAGAAAAGCCTACAGTCACCAGAAGACAGGAAATAAGCAAGGTTCAAGCAGAAATCAATGAAACAGAAAATAGAAGGGCAATAGAAAAAATCAACAAGACCAGAAGTTGTTTTTTGGAAAGATCAATAAAACTGACAAACCACTAGCAAATTTAACAAAGGAAAAGAGGGAGAGAATACAAACAACACGAATAAGAAATAAAATGGATGATATCACAACAGAAACAACTGAAATAAAAAGGATATCAGGATACTATGAAGAACTGTACTCCAATAAATTTGAAAATCTGGAGGAAATAGACAGTTTTCTACAAACACACCACCTACCTAAACTAACACAGACTGATGTGGAAAAGTTGAAAAGTCCCATCACAAAAGAAGAAATTGAACAGTTCATCAAAAAATTACCAACTAAAAAAAGTCCTGGCCCAGACAGTTTCACTGGAGAATTCTACAAAATATTCAAAGAAGAACTGATACCAATCCTACTCAAACTATTCCAAGACATAGAAAAGGATGGAATCCTCTCTAACTCATTTTATAAGCAAGCATAACCTTGATACCAAAACCAGGTAAAGACATCACTCAAAAGGAAAACTACAGACCAATATCTTTCATGAATATAGATGCAAAAATCTTCAACAAAATCCTAGCCAATAGACTGCAACAACATATCGAGAAAATCATTCATCATGACCAAGTGGGGTTC
>NW_006930328.1:0-1637 GCF_000298275.1 Orycteropus afer afer
AAAATCTTACTGAAAATAATTAAAAAATTGCGTCAGCAGTGTATTGACAGAGAACTTCCAGAAATGCAAGCTGGATTCAGAAGGGGACGTAGAGCGAGGGATATCATAGCTGATGTCAAATGGATCTTGGCTCAAAGCAAATACCAAAAAGATGTTTACTTGTGTTTTATTGACTATGCAAAAGCATTTGATTGTGTGGATCATAACAAATTGCGGATAACATTGGAATGAATGGGAATTTCAGAACACTTAACTGTAATCATGAGGAAACTGGACATAGACCAGAAAGCTGTTGTTCGAACAGAACAAGGGGATACTGCATGGTTTGAAATAAGGAAGGAAGCGTGTCAGGGTTATATTCTTTCACCATACTTATTCAATCTGTATGCTGAGCAAATAATCTGAGAAACTGGACTATATGAAGAAGAACATGGCATCAGGATTGGAGGAAGGCTCATTAACAAACAGATATACAGACAACACAACTTTGCTTGCTGAAAGAGAGGATGACTTGGAGCACTTACTGATGAAGATTAGACTACAGTCTGCAGTATGGATTACACCTCAATATAAAGAAAACAAAAAATATTGACAAATGAACCAATAAGCAGCATCACAATTAATGGAGATAAGATTGAAGTTATCAAAGACGTCATACTAGTTGGTTCTACAGTCAACGCCAATGGAAGCAGCAGTGAAGACGTCAGACAACATATTGTCTTGGGAGAATCTGTTGCATAAGACCTCTTTCAAATGCTGAAGAGCAAAGGTATCTCCTTGAAGACTAAGATGTGCCTAACCCAAGCCATGCTATTTTCAATTACCTCATATGCATGTGAGAGCTGGGCAATGAACAAGGAAGACCGAAGAGGAGTTGATGCTTTTGAATTGTGGTGTTGGCAAAGAGTGCTGAAAGTACCGTGGACTGCCAAAAGAGCAAACAAATCTTCTTTGGAAGAAGTGCAGCCGGGATGCTCCTTGGAAGTAAGAATGGCCAGACTTCATCTCACCTACTTTGGTCTTGTTGTCAGAAGGGACCATTCTCTGGAGAAGGATGTCATGCTTGGTAAAGTGGAGGGTCAACAAAAGAGGGGAAGGCCCTCAACAAGATGGAATGACACCGTGGCTACACGATGGGATTATGTATAGTAAAGATTGTGAGGCTGGCACAGGACTGGGCAGTGTTTCATTCTGTTGTACATAAGGTTGCTATGAGTCAGAGATGACTTGAGGCACATAACAATAATAACATGTTCACAAGGGATATTCTTGTTTAATTTTCTTTTTTTGTGTGATGTTTTTGCCTGGTTTAGGTATCAGGGTTATGGTGGTTTCATAGAAAAAGATCAGTAGTGGTCCTTCCTCTTCTATGTTTCTAAAAAGATTGAGAAGTATTGATGTCAGTTCTTCTCCAAATGATTGGTAGATTTCTCCAGTGTAGCCATCAGGTCCCAGGTTTTCTTAATTTTATTGTTGAGAATTTATACAGCAAAACATATGTCAATTCAACAGTTTCTACATGTACAATTCAGTGACATTGATTACATTCTCTGAGTTGTGCAACCATTCTCACCCTCCTTTTCTTAGTTGTTTCTCCCTCATTAACATAACTCACTGCTCCCTATGGTTCCTATCTA
>NW_006930328.1:3767-4612 GCF_000298275.1 Orycteropus afer afer
GCAAAGTTGTATCGTCTGCATATCTCAGGTTGTTAATGATTCTTCCTCCAATCCTGATACCATGTTTTTCTTCATATAGTCCAGCTTCTCGAATTTCCTGCCCTTAGAGAACCCTAATAAACTTTGGTCTCTCTACATTTGCCTTTTCTTATCTTTTTATATAAGTGAGTCTATATAATATTTGCATTGTATTTGTACAGTGATTGGCTTATGTCACTCAGCATAATGTCTTCAAGCTCCATCCATACTGTAGCACGTAGCAAGACTTAATTTCTCCTACTGACTGAGTAGCATTCCATTGTACATATATACCACATTTTGTTAATCCATTCATCTGTTGATAAGCATTTAGTTTGCTTCCACCTTTTGGCTCTTCTTTCCCTATCAAATGGACTTAGCACTCTGGTCAAAAATCAGTTCACCATACCCACAAAAACCAAACCTACTGTCATCAAGTCAGTTCTGACTCATAGTGTCCCCCATTTGGTTTCCAAGGCTATAAATCTTTATGGAAGTAGATTGCTTCATCCTCTTTCCATGGATCAGCCAGTGATTTTGAATTAGCAGCTATATGCCTTAACCATTACACCACCAGATCCTTAGTTGACCACAGATGTGTGAATTTAAGTTTGGACTCTCAATTCTATTCCATTGGTCTATGTGTCAGTTGTTATACCAGTACCAGGCTGTTTGATTACTGTAGCTGTATGATACATTTTAAAATCAGGAAATGTGAGTCCTCCCGCTTTGTTCTTTTTCAACATTGTTTTAGCTATTCTTGGCCTCTTGCCATTCCATGTAAAGTTGAGGATAGTTTTTTCTATTTCTGTAAAGAAGGCTGTTGG
>NW_006930329.1:0-514 GCF_000298275.1 Orycteropus afer afer
CGTGAGGGTAAGGAAACAGGGACCCCGGGAAGTCGCGAGCCTGGTCCAGGATCACACGGCCAGGCCCCAGGAAGGTCAGGATGCGATCCCAGTGCCTGGGGCTAGAGTGCCCCTCTGTCGGCACCAAATCAACTCACGTGAAACCTATCGCTGCCGGGGGCATCTCCTGAGCTAGCGTTTTCTTTCGTCAGTTTGGCTTGCGCAGTATATACTGTGCTGCTTGAAACCCTACATATTACGTGGAAACAGCTGAAGACGTTAGGGAGGCTGTAACTCGGAAACAGTGACATGCTAGGCACTGGCTTATAATAAAGAAACGGACAAAAGTGTCCGAAATGCAGGCCATCCATAAACATGCACAGAATCGCATCTGACTGGATAACTGGACCAAAACTGTTACTGTATTTTCGTATATAATCCATCCAGTTAAATAAAGTGCACATGCATGACATGCCCATGTAAATGACACACGCATGGAACAGGCACAGCACACATAGGAAACTAATGCCCTAGC
>NW_006930329.1:614-1101 GCF_000298275.1 Orycteropus afer afer
GGAAGTCGCGAGCCTGGTCCAGGATCACACGGCCAGGCCCCAGGAAGGTCAGGATGCGATCCCAGTGCTTGGGGCTACAGTGCCCCTCTGTCGGCACCAAATCAACTCACGTGAAACTTATCGCTGCCGGGGGCATCTCCTGAGCTAGCGTTTTCTTTCGTCAGTTTGGCTTGCACAGTATATACCGTGCTGCTTGAAACCCTACATATTATGTGGAAACAGCTGAAGACGTTAGGGAGGCTGTAACTCGGAAACAGTGACGTGCTAGGCACTGGCTTATAATAAAGAAACGGACAAAAGTGTCCGAAATGCAGGCCATCCATAAACATGCACAGAATCGCATCTGACTGGATAATTGGACCAAAACTGTTACTGTATTTTCGTATATAATCCATCCAGTTAAATAAAGTGCACACGCATGACATGCCCATGTAAATGACACACGCATGGAACAGGCACAGCACACATAGGAAACTAATGCCCTAGC
>NW_006930329.1:2485-3586 GCF_000298275.1 Orycteropus afer afer
TCGCTGTGAGTGAGGATCAAGTCGACAGCAGTGAGGTTGTTTTGTGAGTGCTGCTATAACAGACATACCACAAGTGGGTGGTTTCAACAAACAGGGATTTAGTCTCTTACAGTTTAGGAGGCTAGACATCCAAGTTCAAAGTGCCAGGCTCTAGGGGCTGGGTGAAGACCCCTCGACCTTGGGCTTCGGCTCTGCCTTCTGCTCCCGGCCCATTGGAGCTGGAGGCTTCTCTTCATCCAGACAGCTTCTGGCTGCTGAGGCTAACAAGCCCAAAGTTGACAATTAAAATGGCACAGTCCCAAGATTAGCAAGCACCATGGCAGGCCACTAGTTCAAGTCCAGAAACAGTCTCGAGATCGGCAGACAACATGGCAGGCCACTCAGAGGATGACTCAGCCAAACGCAGGATCCAGATGTGCCAAAAGCTCAGAGACCCTTCTCCAAACTTCTTTTTATATATCGGGAGCAGACCACAACCCCAGGGCAGCTACTCAGCTGTTCACAGTAGATTCTACCATGGAGTTGATGACCAGTCTCATCATGGCGAATCACTACATCCAGCTGCCCAGCCACTCAACCAGGCCCAGCCAAGCTGTCCTTAACTCCCTTAACCTTAACTCCCACACCAGGGCATGTGCATCCGTGACCAGACACCTTGGGGAACAGCCTCCACACTGTCTGCCAGTGGTCATCTGCAATTGCCACCACCCCGTCTTCTTTTCCCAGCCTCCAGCCCTCCTTGTCTCAGATCTGCCAAGAAACACAGCCCCAACTTTGGAATTCCCACCCATGCCCCTCACTCCCATCCCCAAAGCTGGAGGGTTCTTTGAGCATTCACACCGCGGGATATTCCAGAAGAACCAACTCTTGCTAAAAGAGCATGGACGTCAGAGCCAAGCTCCTGTCGTTCTCCACGGCAGTGTCCGTTCACTAACACCTGACATGCAGGTAGGATGTTGCATGGCCTAGAACTACATAGAGATGGAAGAACGTGAAACTCAGAAATAGAAAAGTCCATGTCAATTGCCCACAAATGACATTTTAAGCCACTCAGAAGTATCAGGAACAAAAAAATGCAAGGGATTCGATGAATTATGCTGC
>NW_006930329.1:4401-5041 GCF_000298275.1 Orycteropus afer afer
GCAGTCAAGAAATCAAGTGCCATACTACAAAACAGCTCCTTAAAGTGTTGAAGAGCAAAGCTGTCATTTTGAGGAATAAAGTGTGCCTGACCCACATCATGGTCTTTTGAATCGCCTCACATGCATGTGAAAACTGGACAATGAAATGACACATTTGAATTATGGTGTTGGCAGAGAATACTCAATCTACCACGGACTGCCAGAAGAATGAACAAATCTGTCCTGGAAGAAGTGCAGCCAGAGCTCCCTAAAAGTGAGGATGGCAGACTTGGTTCTACGTACTTTGGACACGTCATCAGGAGGGACTGGGCCCTGCAGGACACCGTGCTTGAAGCAGGTCAGTGAAAGGGAGGAGATGGACTGACACGGTGGCTGCGGCGATGGGCTCAAGTATGGCAACCACTGAGGACGGTGGTGGGCTGGGCAGTGTTTCATTCTGCTGCACACGGGGTCACTGTGAGTCAGAACCAACCAACGCACCTCACAAAAACCACAACAGTATGGACGGCAGGGAATCACTCGGTTCTGTGGGACAGAGAACACTGTGATAGATCCTTGTCACTTCTGTTATTTTTTTTTTTACTGCTGTTGAAAATACGCAAATGCAACGCGCTGCCCTCGAGTTGGATCTGACTCCTAG
>NW_006930330.1:0-652 GCF_000298275.1 Orycteropus afer afer
TTCTCGATTTTAAACCATGCAGTATCCCCTTGTTCTGTTTGAATGACAGCCTCCTGGTCTATGTACAGGTTCCTCATGAGCACAATTCAGTTTTCTGGAATTCCCATTCTTCTCAATGTTATCCACAATTTGTTATGATCCACACAATCAAATGCTTTTGCAGAGTCAATAAAACACAAGTAAACATTTTTCTGGTATTCTTTGCTTTCAGCCAAGATTGATCTAACACTAGCAATGATATCTATCCCTCATTCCACGTCCTCTTCTGAATTCAGCTTGCATTTCTGGAAGTTCCCTGTCAATATACTGCTGCAACCATTTTTTAATTCTCTTCGGCAAGATTTTACTTACATGTGACATTAACAATATTGTTCAGTAATTTCCACATTCTGTTGGATCACCTTTCTTTGGAACAGGTACAAATCTTTGGAGTGGGTACAAATATGGATCTCTTCCAGTCAGTTGCCCAGGTAGCTGTCTTCCCAATTTCTTGGCATAGACAAGTAAGTGCCTCCAGTGCTGCATCCGTTTGTTGAAATGTCTCAATGGATAATAATTCACCAAAAAACCAAACTTGTTGCCATTGAATCGGATCTGCCTCATAGCGACCCCTCCTTGGGTTTCCAAGGCAGTATCACTACGGAAGTAGGCT
>NW_006930330.1:2522-3357 GCF_000298275.1 Orycteropus afer afer
CTCATGGAGCCACTGGTGGGTTCAAACCATTGACCTTTCAGTTAGCAGATGAGCACTTCAGCACTGTGCCACCATGGCTTCTTTGGTTACTCTTAGGGGAGGGGAAACAGGTGGAAGGTGGTTAGCTATGTTCTTTCTTCTGACATGGATGGTAGTTACAAAGGTGTCATGCCTTACTGTAATTCATTAAGCTGTATATTTGTTTTATATTATTTTCTACATATACTTAACAGTAAAAAGATTTAGAATGAACAAGAAACATATATATTTACTAAAACCAAAAACTAAACCCACTGCTGTCGAGTCGGATCTGACTCATAGCGACCACTCCTTGGGTTTCTGAGGCAGTATCACTATGGAAGTAGATTGCCCAAACTTCCGTCTGAGGAGTGGCTGGTGGGTTTGAACTGCCAGCCTTCTGGTTAGCAGTCAAAAGCCTTAGGCACTATGGCAAAATATTCATCTTCTCCTTACTTATCATTTATAATATGTCTTCAGAAAGTGTGAAAGAATGGTTTTATTGTATTTTATGTGTGCTATTTTATTTATCAGGAGCTCTGGTAGCATAGTGCCTGAGGTACCAAAATGAATTGGTCAATGTTCATCTATTTCAGGAGGTGGCATATGATGAAGAATCAATGGTATTGAAGGAAGAAGTCGAAGCTGCACTGAAGGAATTGGCAAAAAACAAGGCTTCAGGAATTGAAAGAATACCCATTGAGATGTTTCAACAAACAACTGCCACGCTAAAGGCACTTACTCATCTATGCCAAGAAATTTGGAAGACAGCTACCTGGGCAATTGACTGGAAGAGATCCATATTTGTACCCATTCC
>NW_006930330.1:4767-5379 GCF_000298275.1 Orycteropus afer afer
TAAGAATTAAACTAAAAATCACCCTGCTAGCCAGAGACTGAACAGAGGACTGTGCAACGTGGCTGGGGAACAAACGGAGAAGGTGAAGAGAAAGGTGGGCTGAGCTGTGGACTTTTGCAGGTCCGGAGGGTGCCTCCATTTTGAACGTTTAAAAACCTTGACTATTTTGGATATTTAAAAAACCAGCACTCTCACAGATTTTTGGGGCTTAAGAACACGTTCTGCTTTCCAGCAACCCCAAGGACACTTGGGCCTGCAAGAATGAAAAGGTACGACATTCTTCCTGTTACTACACCCTATACCTGCTTGGTGAACGGAGGTGTGGCCAGCCCCACTCCCACCTATCTTCTGGGCCCACAGGAACTCCATTACAGTCTGTGTGCACAGACGGAGCCTGGGTGCCCTACTCAGTCATCCACCGATTTTTTCTTTTTTGCTTTCTTTTTCCCAGTGATTAGTTTGCTTGTATTTGCCCATTTCAAAACAAATAGTATTATTAATACTTTTTCTCCTTTTTATTATTATTCTTAATCTTCCCCTACCAGGTCCTAGTTTTCAGCATTTTTTCTTTTCCCTGTACCTGGTTGAAATTCTGCCCCCCCAATTTAAGGT
>NW_006930331.1:0-4436 GCF_000298275.1 Orycteropus afer afer
AAAATTTAAAAAAAAAAAAAAAAAAACTAAAACAAACTAAGCCATTAACATTAGATGCTTCTATTAAAAACATATGATATGAATTTCACACATATCTTTGTCTGAATAGTGTGTGAACAAGTCTGTGCATATTTTGAATAAACTTGCAAATCATAAGAAAAAAGAAAAAATGAGTATTGCCAAAGTTACGTGTTGTGGTGCAGTGAGTTGCTTGGTATGGTCCTTTTAGCATAACCTTTGCGACTCCCACCAAATGACTGGGTGGGACTATGCAAATGTAAGGTGCCTGTGGCCCACCAAGGCGATTGGATAGCTTGCTAATAATGTAAATAAGGTTCATGGTACCCTTGTAGGGATGGGAACATGCAAATAAAGTATATGGAACCCTTACGTGGGGATTGGTCAGTTTTGGCATCTGCTAGGCTTAAAAGCTCTGGTAGCATAGTGCCTAAGGTGCTTGACTGCTAACCAGAAGGCTGGAAGTTCAAACCCACCAGCCACTCCTCAGAAGGAAAGTTGGGCAATCTATTTCCGTAGTGATACCGCCTCAGAAACCCAAGGAGGGGTCACTATGATTTGGGTCTGACTCGACGGCACATAACAACAGGCTTAAAAGGAGCCATCCCAGAGGTGGAAGAAACATCAAGAAAGAAGAGCCAGGAGTGGAGCATGTCCTTTGGACCCAAGATCCCTGTGCTGAACCGTCCAGGCCAGGAGACAGAGAGAGAGCTGTAACATTTTGTTTAGACAGCGAGAGATGGCAAGAGGCAGAGGCAGAGAAACAGCAGCAGCAGAACCATGAAACCCAGCAGGAGACAGCACAGTGGGCTTCTGGACCCATGGGGCAAAAAGTTGAACACTTTCATGCAGGAGGCTTGCTGGTGGAGTGGGGTGCCTCGGGGCACTTGGTAGAGCTAATTTTGCTGATCCATGGAGCTAGAGCTGAGTGCCTTAGGGCTGAGGCTGACTGACAAAGTGGGGTGCCTCTAGGTATTTAGCAGAGCTATAAGAGCTTTGTAACACTGCTCAAGCAAGGCAGAGGCCAGCGGGCCACAGGGCCAAGAGGCTGAGGACCAGAGAGAGGTATCCCTCAAGGTACTGCTGAGAAAAGCCTGCCCTGATTGAAGAACTATATCCTGAGTCATTTCTGGTGCTGAATTGTAACCTAATAAACTCAATAATGGTGAGAGAAAAAAAAAAAAAAAAAAGACTATTGTTGATGCTACTGGGCATAGTTTAAAAGGAAAAAAAAAACAAAAACCTCAAGGGTAAAGCCAAAGCAAATTAGCACTTACTCCAGTCTCCTTGTAAGTAGTATGACTTGATATACAGGGGTATAGGACTCATTTAGTTCAGTGTCTACATGGGGATGGTGGTTCCCTGCTCAATTTTTCTATATTAAAGAAGTTAGACATCTTTGGATCCCACCAACCAATAATTACAGATAAGAGCGATCATTTCATGAGCTCCAACTCAGTGCCAGTTCTATATAAGGAGCTTCATCAGTGGCCTCCAAAGAGAATTTGCTCACTACTCAGAAGGGAGTGAAGAGAATTTCCAGTCCATGTTTGTTAATTTTTCTATTCATCTATCTACTTACTCATTTTAATTTTTTAGAGTAGTTTTAGGTTTACAGAACAATTGTGCAGAAAGTAGTGAGAGCTCCCATATACCACTATCCCCCTGCACACTATTTTTCCTCATATTAATTTTTAATCTCACCTGGCTAAATTATTTTGGTGAATGTTTTATAACACTCATATTATGCTATTCAGTAGTGCATGAAAATGATTACTAAGCAGAAGTTCATTTTTTTTTTTTTTTTTAACGAAAGGGCGTGTGGGAAATATTCACTCCTGTGTATTTATTATTTCAGCATTTTAGTAGCTGTAGACCTTTCAAGAGGGCAATATTTTGTTCTATTATATGTAAGGTTGCCATGAGTAAGAGCCAACTCAATGGTAGCTAGTAACAACAGACCTTGAGAAGTTGTAAACTGGAATTCCTTAGAGACTCGAAGGTAATTGAAGGGGTATAGGGAGCTAAGTGGACATTGACTAAGTGGAAAGCACATGTCTTATCAAAATAGGGCAGCTGCTGCTAAACTGTGGCTTCCCCCTCCATTAGAGTGGTGCCAAGTAGAAATGAAGACTCAGCTTGGCCTGATCTTCATGTTTTCCAAGAGAAGCTGAAAAGTTTATTTTTATGTGAAATCTTGCAATTTATGGGTGAAATCCCACTATATTTAAATATAGCAACACTGTGCTGGCCAAAAACTCCCCATTTTTTGGCTAGATTTGGCTCATGAACCACCAGTTTGCAACCTCTACCCTGGATGTGATCGTAAAACGATTTCTGAGGATGAATCAATTGATGGAATGCAACAGAGTGGGGTGCTTCTTAATTATTCTCAGTGCAGATCAGTATATCAAATGTTCTGAGAAGGAGTGCAAGGAAGAAACCTGTTTAGCTTTGTTGAAGTCACTAATCCCTTAGATCTTTAGCCTATGAATTCTCTGTCAACACCCTGTAGAAGTGTGATCACAAATAATATATACTGAGAATGCTGCACTCTCCCAATAATTCTCCCAATAAGAGTGCAAGGCAGGCATTACTGCTATTGGTTCTACTACACCTGAAAAAATTGAGGCCCAAAGAGTTTCAGTTATCTAGTGCTGCTACAACAGAAATACCACAAGTGGGTAGCTTTAACAAACAGAAATCTATTGTTTCACATTTTAGGAGGCTAGACGTTCTAATTCAGGGCCTGTGGAAGGAAGACTGGGCTATCTATTTCCGTAAAGATTTCTTGCCTTGGAAACCTAAAGAGGGTTGCTATGAGTTGGAATCGACTCGATAGCAGTGAGTTTGGTTTGGTTTGGTTTGAGTCTAGGGGAAGGAAGTCTTTCTCATTTTGTTGGCTTTGATTGAAGGTCCTGGTTACTTTTGAACTGCTGCTGCTGGGCATTCTTCATGTGGCTTAGCATATCTCTTCCCTCATCTCTCCTTGATTGTTTGTTTGTTTAATTTCTTTTATATCTCAAAGGAAATTGACTAGGACACAGCCTGCACTGATCCTACCTCATTAACATAACAAAGAAACCTATTCCCAACTATAATTATATCCACAGGCACAGAGGTTAGGATTTACAACATATATTTTTGGAGGACACAACTCCATCCATAACAGAGAGGTTAAGAAAATTGTTAAGGGTCATATCTGCAACGGTTTCCACTATAGTTCACAACTATAACCATTTCAAAAAAGCCTTTGGATTTTATTTTTTTCTATAATTGGCACAGTAACAATTTCAGGATTCTGCAGGACTTTTTGTTTGTTTGTTTTTGTTGTTAGGATTTTAAATAAATAAATAAATAAATCTGTAGCAATGTATCAAATGGCACTGGTTCCATAAGGTACAGACACAGAGGACTCATTTTATAGTCTGTGCTCTGATTAGCATCACTCTCCTGGGGAGGTTTTGATGATCCTTTCTTCCATCCTTGGGTGTTCTGAAAGAAGTGTTCTGAAACAGGTGCTGTCAAAGGGTCTCTTGAGGTCTTCCTCTCTCATGGCCTCTGGCGCATCTTTCTTGCTTTCCCTCGCTGAACTCTGTCACTTTTCTCCCCACCCATAACCAGCCCTGGTTCAACAAGGCCCTGGCCAGCTCCCTCTGCAGCTATCCAAGTAGGCAGCCAGAGCTGGAGGGAGGGGCTGTTCAGGGCCTGGGAGAGACAGGGAGGGGATCTGGGAAGGCATGCTATGTGGGGTGGGAGCTAGAAATAGGCTCCAGAGTGGGGCCAGGGTGGGATCAGTATTGAGGGTCAGAAGGGGTGAGGAAGGCTCACATCTCAGCCTGGCCCCTCTTACACCATTTGAGTACCAGATGCACACCAAGGCTTGCCATTTGGACAGCCTCAAGTAATACCCCTTCCCAGGAGTGAGACATCCCTTTTGTGTCTTGAAGAGCTCCACAAAGGATCTTTCATCCCAAAAGGGGAATTCACTCCTCCCTTGGCAATCACTTCCAGGCTTAACTAAACAGACTTAATGGGAGAAAGTTCATCCTTAGCTCTCAGAGAAACTCTTTCTGCTACATTTCTTTTCTGAGTCTCTCCAGAGACCCAGGGGGAAAGAGAGCTGCTACCCTCCACATATTAACTTTTGATAAACCTGAAGACTATAGAACTGGGTAGCTAAGAGCATCAGACAGAACTGAGTTTGCATCTCAAAGCATTATTAACCAGTTGTGTGATTTGGGGCAAGTTAGTTAACCTCACTGTACTTCACTTTCTTCTTTTTTTTTTATTGTGATTTGGGTGAAGATTTACAGAGCAAATTCACTTTCCATACAGCAGTTCACATATACATTGTCTCATGTCATTGACCACAGTTTACACAATGCAACAGCTCCCCTCCCACTTCCTCCCCATAG
>NW_006930332.1:0-1166 GCF_000298275.1 Orycteropus afer afer
CAGCCACTCCTTGGAAGGAAGATGGGGCAATCTACTTCTGTAGTGATACTGCCTCAGAAACCCAAGGAGGGGTCGCTATCAGTTGTGTCCAACTCGACGACACATAACAACATATGGTCTATTCTGGAGAAAGATCCATGTGCACTGGAAAAGAATGTGAATTGTGTTGTTGTTGGGAGAAATGCTTTATATATGTCTATGAGTTCTAGTTGGTTGATTGTGTTGTTAAGTTCTTCTGTATCTGTGCTGAGCTTCTTTCCTGTTGACCTGTGTCTCCTTGAAAGTGGTGTGTTAAAGTCTTCTATTACTAATGTAGAGTTGTCTATCATCCCTTTTAATTCAGTTAATATTTGCTTCACATATTTTGTAGTACTTTGATTGGGTACATAAATATTTATTATTGTAATATCTTCTTTGCCGATTGACCCTTTCAGCATCATGTAATGCCCATCCTTGTCTCTTAAGATGTTTTTCACCTTAATGTGTATTTTATCAGAAATCATAATTGCTACCCCTGCCCTCTTTTGGTTTCCATTGGCTTGGTATATTCTTTTCCATCCTTTAACTCTTAATTGTTTTTGTCTTTGTGTCTCTTGTAGGCAGCATATTGATGGGTCTTCTTTTCTTATTCAGGTGCATTTAGTCCATTCACATTGAGTGTAATTAGTGATAGGTATGAGTTGATTGGTGTCATTCTATTGTGGATTTTTGTCATGTCGTTGGTGATTCCTTGGTCCGTGTATATTTCTGTGCTGAGTTCAGTTTGTTGACTAATGCTTTCTTCCTTTTCTTCTTTATAGTTGATTTTGTGCTTATTAAGCCCATATGTTTTCCTTCTTTCTGGATTTGATTAGAAGAATTGTTACTCTTCTCTGTGGTTACCTTGGAGTATATTCTTGTCTCTACATTTTTGGAGCAGTGCGTGCTGCAAAGACATTGTCATGTTTTCTTCTCCATTTGAGGGTCTGTACCTAGAAGTATTATTCCCCCGGATAGATTAGTTGCTGTTGTTGTGTGCTTCTTGAGTTCCTTGGTTTTAAAGGTAGAACGTATTATGGTCTTATTATGAATATCTATTTCTGATTTGTTTTTAGAGTTGATGTCACATATCCTGGTTTTACTGATTTCTGCTGTGGGTTCTCCATTGGTAGAACTTCCTTAAGCAT
>NW_006930332.1:3146-4589 GCF_000298275.1 Orycteropus afer afer
GAGACCTCAGGTGGCTGCCCACATCCGCCAGTCAGTGACTGCCCCAGGGAAGTTTCCAATGGCCTCTCTCGGCTGTCTGTCCACCCTTCACTGGGTAGGTCTTCCTTAAAATCTTTCACTGTGCCTTTCCTCTAATTCTGCTCTTCTGTGTTTGGTGAGTTCTGATTCAGTGAGTTGTTCAGAGCACAAAAATCCCTAATTCAAATTACTGTACCTAGTTTTTCAAGCATGAAGATGCTAGAGGGAAATTATGTGTTGGTTACTGATGAGAATCCATTTTGAATCCCCCTATTTTGGTCTTTTGGTGAGTGTACATGTTTAATATTTTAGGCTATCCCAATTATCTACTCTATCTTCTGTAATTTGTGAATTATTAGCTATGTTTTGCTTTCTATTTCTACCATGTATTAGGGCCTCTTGAATTTTCCTTCCATAATATTTATAGATTTAGGGTTTACATTTAGGTCTTTAATCTATTTTGAATTACATTTTGTGTGTGGTGTGACATATGGATCTTGACTCATTTGTGCGGTGCAATGAATTACTTAGCATGACTCTTCTAGTCATGGTTTTTTTGAGCCTCACCGGATGACTAGATGGTATGTAAATGTGAGGTGTTTGTGGACCACCAAGGGGTTTTGATAGCTTGCTAATAAAGTAAATAAGGTACATAGACATTTGTGAGTGTGAGTCTGAACAAATAAGATGTGTGGGTTCAAACCCACGAGACACTACTCAAAGGAAGATTGGGCAATCTACTTCTGTAATGATTCATCTCGGAAACCCAAGGAGGAGTCGCTATAAGTTAGATCTGCATCGGCAACAGTGAGTTTGTTTTTTTTTTTGGTTTTGGTGGAAGCTTAGTTTGTTGTATATCCTGTTTTGCCATACTTTTAGGCTTAAAATGAGCCATCTCAAGGGTGGAAAGAGGAGATCTCATTGTCATCAAGAAAGAAAAGCCATATTGCCTTAGCTAGGACTTCCAGTACAATAGTCAATAAGAGCAGTGATAAGGATATTCATCTCTTGCTCCTGTTCTTAAGGGGGATCCTTTTAATCTCTTGCAGTTGGTTTTGTGTATATGTCTTTTACTGTGATGAAGGATTTTCTTCCATTCCTATCTTGCTGAGAGTTTTTTTTTTTTTTTGGTCAGAAATGGCTCTTGGACTGTATCAAATGCCTTTTCTGCACTCATTACGATGATCATGTGGAACCTACTCTTGATTTCATTTATGTGGTTGATTACCTTGAATTATTTTCTTATGGTGAACCATAGTGGCATACCCAATATGAAACCCACTTGGTCCTGGTGTATATTTTTTTGATATGTTATTGATTCTATTGACCAGAATTTTGTAGATATTTTTTACATCTATATCCATGAGAGAAATTGATGTATGATTTTCTTTTTTGGTGGTATCTTTGCCTGACTTTGGTATCAGG
>NW_006930333.1:0-1927 GCF_000298275.1 Orycteropus afer afer
GACAATTTATACCAATAAAGGCACACATCAAAAAAGAAGAAAGAACTAAAATCAACGCCTTAACCCAACAACTCCAACAATTTGAAAATGAACACAAAGAGACACCTAAAGTCACCAGAAGAAAGGAAATAATAAAGTTCAGAACAGAAATAAATGAAGCAAAAAATAGAAAAACAACAGAAAAAAAATAAGACTACAAGTTGGTTTTTTGAAAAGATTGATAAAATTGACCACCCACTGGGAAATTGAACTAAGGAAAAGAAAGAGAAGATGCAAATAACACAAATAATAAATGAAATGGGCAACATCATAACAGAACCAACTGAAATTAAAAGGGTAATAACCAAATACTATAAAGAACTGTAATCCAACAAATGTGAAATCCTAGAATTTAAGGACAAATTTCTAGAAACACAGACCTACATAAACTAACACAGACTGAGATAGAACACTTGAACAAACATATAACAAAAGAAGAAATTGAGTCAGTCATTGAAAGAAAATTCCCCACCAAAAAAAAAAAAAAAAGGCCCAACCCACATGGCTTCACTAGAGAATTTCATCAAACATTCAGAGAAGAGCTGACACCTATCCTACTCAAACTATTCCAGAAAACATAGAATACTCCCAAATTCATTCTATGAAGCAAGCATAACTCTGATACCAAAACCAGATAAAGACACCACTAAAACAGAAAACTACAGACCAATATCCTGCATGAATATAGAAACAAAAATCTTCAAAAAAAGGAACTTCCAGTAAGATGGTGGAACAGGCAGACAAGCTACACAGACCCTCTTCAACAAAGAAAAGAGTAATCAATTGACACAGATACAGACAATAATCCTGGAGCCCGGAGCTTTGAAAGGAAGGATACAGAAGGGGATTAAAAACCAACTAATAGAAGAACCTGAATGAAAACAATGAATAAGGAGACAATCGGATCTGTGGATTATCAGCTATCCTAACAGCATGGACAATTGGAATGTTTCCAAGTGGTGTTAGGACCTGAGAATTAACCTAATAATCAGCCCTGCTTGCCAAGGGCTGCATGGATGGTTGACTGCACTGGTGGCTGATGACTAAAAAGGGAAACAGCAAAGAAGGAGACAAACTGAGCCAAGGACTTTTGACTGTCCAGAGGATACAGCCATTTTGAATGTTTACAAGTGGTGGCCATTTAGGATATTTAAAGTGACAGTATTCTCATTCAGATTCAGGGACTTAAGAATAGGCTCTGCTTGCCAAAGACAGCACAGCCATACAGCAGGCTGGCAACTGGAAAAGAGACAGGTGGTAAGTGCATAAGTGCTGCCAACTAGCAAATGAAGAGCGCAGTACCCTGTTTACTCAGATACATCCAAATAAAGCAAAGAACACAAAAATCTTGGATGAATCACTCCAACATACAATCACCAATTAAATAGAAATATAACAGCATGACAATGTCTCAGAGACAACAGACCTTCATAGTCCACACAAAGAAGCAAGATAAAACATTAGAAATAAGGGACTAAGATAAAGACTCAGAACACATCCCTGAGGAAAAAGCAGCATTGGAACTTCCTGATAATGAATTCAATTTATATTATATTTAGATACCTTCAATGGATTGAGAAAGAGATACCAAGGAAAACACTGACAAAATTAACAAAAACACAGACAAAATTGTAGAACAATTTTGGAAACCTATACAAGAACAAAATGACAAAACAAATGAAAAATTAGAAATGATACAAAATCTACTGATAGAAGTACAGAAGATTAATATTAATTTTCAAAAAATAGATAATAGTGAACAGGCAAAGGAGTAGAATCAAATCAATGGAAGACAGTATAAGTGAGATGGAAGACAAATACCTCAATACTTCTTTGGAAAGGGATCAATCAGAAAAAAAGATCAAAACAAAATGAAGAAAGACTAAGG
>NW_006930333.1:2160-4413 GCF_000298275.1 Orycteropus afer afer
CAAAACCAAAGACAAAGAAAGAATCCTGAAAGCAGCACAGGAAAAAATGAAGTTACCTACAAAGGGCAACCAATAAGACCAAGCTCTGATTTCTTGGCAGAAACCATGCTGGCAAGAAGGCAATGGGATGATGTACATAAAACCTTGAAAGAAAAAAATTTCCAACCAAGAATTATATACCCAGCAAAACTGTCCCTCAAATATGATAGCAAAATTAGGAAATTTCCAGATAAGCAGAAATTAAGGGAATTCATTAAAATCAGACCAACCTTACAAGAGATGCTAAAGGGAGTCCTTTGGACAGAGAACCAACAACAGCAAAGAACAACCAACCATTAACACGTTAACACACAATGACATAACCCAGAAACCAACCCAGTTATGAAAGTATCTAAAGTAGAATAAGCTTACAAGATTGCAAACAGGGAACTAGAGACATCAATTGAAAAATGAGGACAACTACAAACCAAAAAGAGGGAATAAATAATGTAGATACAGAATTTCTAAACAGTAAGGAAGTCAAGACAGACTGTTCTAAACGGGAAGAAAATTATAAATTACAGGGTAACTGCAAAGAACAATGATAAAACATCATGTCACAATAAAAAGGAGGACAAGCACAAATATTAACAAATACTAAAACAATAGCAATGAAGGAAATGATAACATAATTTATAAACAAAATGAGCTCAGCACAGAAAATTATAAGGAAAAAAGAAATCAGCACAATGAAAAAAACATGTAACAAAATGATAGCAACAAATACATATTGTCTATAATTACACTGAATGTAGATGGATTAAATGCACCACTCAAGAGATGGAGAGTTGCAGACTGGATAAGAAAACATAGCCCATCAATATACTGTCTACAAGAGACACACCTTAGAGAAATAGACACAAATAGACTAAAAAGCAGAGGTTGGAAAAAGATATATCAAGCAAATAGCAAGCCATAAAAGAGTAGGAGTGGCAATATTAATTTCTGATCAAATTGACTTTAAGACGAAAACCACCATAAGAGACAAGAAAGGATATTATATAATGATTAAAGGATCTATTGAACATGAGGACATGACCATAATAATCTATGCACCCAATGAAAGAGCCCCAAAATACATAAATCAGACTTTAACAGAATTGAAAAGACAAATAAATAACTCCACAGTCATAGTGTTGTTGTTGTTGTTATTAGGTGCCATCGAGTCAACTCCAACACACAGTGACCCTGTGCACAGTAGAACAAAGCACTGTCCGGTCTTGTGCCAGCCTCATAATCTTTGCTATACCTGGGTCCATCGTTGCAGCCACTGTGTCTGTCCATCATGTTCAGGGCTTTCCCCTTGTTCATTGATCCTCCACTTTACCACACATGATATCCTTCTCCTGGGAATGGTCCCTTCTTACAACATGACCAAGGTAAGTGAGACAAAGTCTGGCCATTGTCACTTTCAAGGAGCATTCTGGCTGCACTTCCTCCAGGACAGATTTATTAGTCCTTTTGACAGACCATGGTACTCTTAGCATTATTCTCCAACACCACAACTCAAAAGCATCAACTCTTCTTTGGTCTTCCTTATTCATTGTCCAGCTCTCACACCATAAGGGGCAATTGAAAATGCCATGGCTTGGGTCAGGTACACCTTAGTCTTCAAGGAGATATCCTTGCTCCTCATCACTTGAAAGAAGTCCTTTGCAGAAGATTTGCCAATGCAATACATCATCTAATGTCTTGACTGCTGCTTCCATTGGTGTTGATTGTAGAGCCAAATAACATGAAATCCTTGACAACTTTTATCTTTTCTCCATCCATTGTGAAGCTGTTTATTGGACCAGTTGTGAGGACTGCTTTTTTTCTTTATATTGATGAGTGATCCATATTGCAGATTGTAGTCTTTAATCTTCATCAGCAGTGCTTCAAGCCATCCTGACTTTCAGCAAGCAAAATTGTGTTATCTGCATATCCCAGGTTGTTAACAATCCTTCCTCCAATCCTGATGCCATGTTCTTCTTTATATAATCCAGGTTCCTGGATTATTTGCTCAGCATACAAATTGAATAAGTATGGTGAAAGGACACAACCTTGATGCACTCCCTTCTTGATTTTGAATCATGCAGTATCCCCTTGTTCTGTATGAACAACAGCTTTCTGATCTATGTACAGGTTCCTCATGAGTACAATCAAGTGTTCTGGAATTCCCATTCTTCTCAATGTTATCCACAATTTGTCATGATCCACACAATTGAATGCTTT
>NW_006930334.1:0-541 GCF_000298275.1 Orycteropus afer afer
TTCACGGGTCCAGGAACCAAGGGGTGGAAACAGGAGTGGTACCACTCACTATTACCCCTAGTGACCCACTCAAACAATTTTTGCTTCCTGTCCCTTCTACCCTATGCTCTGCAGGTTTGGAGATCTTAGTCCCAAAGGGAGGAACACTCCCACCTGGAGACACAATACTGATTGCATTGAATTGGAAATTAAGAATGCCACTGGCCATTTTGGCTTCCTCATGCCTCTGGATCAACAAAGAAGGGCATTACTGTACTATCTAGTGTGACAGATCCTGATTACCAAGGGGAAATTGGGTTGGCTTTACATAATGGAGGTAAAAATGAATATGTCTGGAATACAGGAGATTCTTCAGGACATCTCTTAGTACTACCATGCCCTGTGATTAAAGTCAGTGGAAAATTACAGCAACTCAATTCTGATATGACTGCTAACAGCCCAGACCTTTCAGGAATGAAGGTTTGGGTCACCCCACCAGGCAAAGAACCATGACCACCTGAGGTGCTTGCTGAGGGCAAGGGAAATACAGAATGGGTGGTGG
>NW_006930334.1:2441-5042 GCF_000298275.1 Orycteropus afer afer
TCTTTCGTTGGAGTCAACAGCCAGTGTACTGCCTGCCAGCCTTGAGCTTCTCGGCCCCCTGCAGTTGCAGAAGCTAAGTCTGCCTCCAGCCCGACATTTCCTCCAGGGACTTTGGACTTGTCAGCTTCTATACATTTGTGAGCCATTTTCCTAAGATAAATTTTTCTCTCTCTTTATATATATATATATAAGCTTTGCTGGTTTTTGTTTCTCTAGAGAACTCAGTTTAACACAGAAGTAGATTGGCCAACCTTCCTTCCAAGGAGTGCCTGGTGGGTTTGAACCACCAGCCTTCTGGTTAGCAGTCAAATAAATGCCTTAGGCACTACACCACCAGAGCTCTCCAATAAGGCTATTGAAAATTCTGTGGCTTGGGTTAAGTTTACATATTTCTCAAAAATTTTGGTTAATTTACTGTTCTAGATAATTGTCTATTTTCAATGGGCAGTTTCAAAGTATTAGCAAGTTATTTATATTATTCTTTTGTAAGGCACCTATCTGGAATTGGGAGCTCTGGTGGTATAATGCCTAAGGCATTTAACTGCTAACCAGAAGGCTGGTGGTTCAAACCTACCAGCCACTCCTCTGAAGGAAAACTTCCTTCTACTTCCGCCGAGATACCATCTTGGAAACCCAAGGAGGGGTCGCTATGAGTCAGGAACGACTTGACAATAGTGAGTTGTTTTTTTTTTTTTCTTTAATCTGGAACTACATTCCCTCCCCCCTCCCTTTGTTTTTCAACGCTTTATTGTGGATTAGGTGAAAGTTTATAGAGCACATTAGTTTCCCATTCAATAATTTATACACATTTTGTTCCATGACATTAAGTACGATCCCCTCAGTGTAATAGTTCTCTTCCCACTTCCTCCCTGGATTCTCCATTTCCATTCATCCTTGTTTCCTGCCCCTCTTGCCTTATGAGCTATGTTTTGGGCAAATGCTGCCCTTTTGGTCCCCTGTGGTTGATTGTTCTAAGGAATACATTCCTCACAGGTGTTATTTTCCATTTTGTAGGCCTGTCATTTAGCTAAAAGGTGATCCCCAGGGGTGGGTTCAGTTCCAGGTTTGAAGAGTGTCTAAGAGTTACAGGGTGTCTAAGAGATTGGTTGCTCCAGTCTCCATCAGATCAGTAAGTCTGGTCGGATCTTTTCTACTTTTCTCCGCCACCCCATCCAGGACCTTCTATTGTGATCCCAGTCAGAGTGGTTGGAAGGAGGAGCTGAGCACCATGAAGTTCTTCTGGTCTCAGGGTAGTGAAGGCTGTTTCCCACTGTCCATTAGTCCTTTGGACTAATTGTCTCCTTGAGTCTTTGATTTTCTTCATACTTCTTGGCTCTGAATGGGGAGTGTTTAATAGTTGCATCTTAAATGGCTACGGCTAAGGCACTTGACTGCTAACCAGAAGGCTGGCGGTTCAAACCCACCAGCCACTCCTCGGAAGGAAGGTTGGGCAATCCTACTTCCGTAGTGATACTGCCTCGGAAACCCAAGGAGGGGTCGCTATGAGTCAGGGCCGACTCGACGGCACATAACAGCAACAGCAGCCTTTTACTCTTGTTTACCTCCTAGTGTCTTCCTGTCATTTGGTCATGCTGTGCTGACTTTCCCCTTATTGTATATTGCTTTTCCCTTTGCCCAAGTTAATATACGCCTACTCTTTAGTTAGTGATTTTCCCTTCCTTCCTCTGCCATCCCTGGTAAGCATCAAAGAATGTTCTTTCTGTGTGTAAATGTTTCTTGACTTTTTATAACTGTCATCTCATACAATAGTTGTCCTTCTGTGATTGACTTATTTCACTCAGTATAATGTCCTGCAGGCTCACCCATGTTGTGAGATGTTTCGTGGATTCATCGTTATTCTTTAACATCTCATAGTATTCTGTGTATTTACAATAGTTTTCTATACATTCATTCATTCATGGGCACTTTCTTTCTTTTTGCTATTGTGAATAATGCTGTGATAAACATTGGCGTGCATATATCTATTCATGTCATGGCTTATTTCTCAAGGATATATACCTAGTGCACCACTTCTCTGTCAGTCTGTCCTACTGTGGTGGCTTGCATGTTGCTGTGAAGCTGGAAACTATGCCACTGGTATTTCAAATACCAGCAGAGCTTCCAGATTAGGACAGACTTGGAAGAAAGAAGAGAACATCCACTTCTCAAAGAATTGCCCAGTGAAAACCTTAAGAATAGCAGTGAAACAGTGTCTGATATATTACTGGAAAAACATGGATATCCCTGAAACATTGTCTGACATAGTCCCAGAAGATGAGCCCCTCAGGTCAGAAAGTATTCAAAATAGGACTGGGGAAGAGCTGCCTCCTCAAAGTAGAGTTGACCTTAATGACATGCATGGAGTAAAGCTTTCAGGACCTCCACTTGCTGATGTGGCATGACTCAAAATGGGAAGAAACAGCTGCAAACACCCATTTATAATTGGAACATGGAATGTATGAAGTCTGAATCTAGGAAAATTGGAAGTTGTCAAAAATGAAATGGAATGCATGAAGACTGATATCCTGTTGTTGTTGTTGTTGTTAAGTGCCGTCGAGTCGTTTCTGACTCATAGCGACCCCATGCACAGCAGAACGAAAC
>NW_006930335.1:0-1322 GCF_000298275.1 Orycteropus afer afer
AAAATACATAAATCAGACTTTAAAAGAGCTGAAAAGGCAAACAGATGACTCCACAGTCATAGTGGGAGACTTTAATACACCACTTTCAATGAAAGATAGAACAACTGGAAAGAAACTCAGCAAAGATGCAGAAGAGCTAAACAATACAATCCACCAACTTGACCTTATAGACAACTACAGAGCACTTCACCAACAGCAGCACAATATACATTCTTCTCCAGTGCACATGGAAAATTTTTGATGATAGACCAAATGTTAGGCCATAAAGCAAGCCTTAATAAATTTAAAAACAGTGAAATACTTACTGCAAAGCATCTTCTCAGATCATAATGCTATCAAATTAGAAATCAACAATAGGAAGATCAAAGGAAAAAGAGTAAATACATGGAAACTGAACAACACCCTCCATGAGAAAGACTGGGTAAGAGAAGAAATAAAAATTGAAATTCAAAAATTCCTTGAACTAAACAAGAATGAAAACACAAAATGCCAAAATCTTTGGGACACAGCAAAAGCAGTGATCAGAGGCCAATTTATAACAATAAATGCACATATCAGAAAAGAAGAGCCAAAATCAATACTTTAAAACAACATCTCCAACAATTAGAAAAAGAACAGCAAGAAAAGCATACAGTCACCAGAAGAGAGGAAATAATAGACATTGGAGCAGAAATCAATGAAACGGAAAATAGAAGGGCTATAGAAAAAATCAATAAGACCAGAGTTGGTTTTTTGAAAAGATTAATAAAATTGACAAACCACTGACAAATTTAACAAAAGCAAAGAGGGAGGGAATACAAATAACATGAATAAGATATGAAATGGGTGACACCACAATAGAACCAACTGAAATAAAAAGGATAATATCAGGATATATGAAGAACTGTACTCAAACAAATTTGAAAATCTGGAAGAAATGGACAGATTTCTAGAAACACACCAGTTACCTAAACTAACTCAGACTGATGTGGAAAGTTGAACAGGTTCATAACAAAAGAAGAAATTGAACAGGTCATCAAAAAATTACCAACAAAAAAGAGTCCTGGCCCAGACACTTGCACTGGAGAAATCTACCAAACATTCAGAAAAGAACAGACACCAATCCTACTCAAACTATTCCAAAACATAGAAAAGGATGGAATCTCCCTAACTCATTTTAAGAAGGAAGCATAACCTTGATACCAAAACCAGGCAAAGACATCACTCAAAAGGAAAACTACAGACCAATATCCCTCATAAATATAGATGCAAAAATCTTCAACAAAATCCTAGCCAATAGACTGCAACAACATATCAAGAAAATAATTCATCGTGACCAAGTG
>NW_006930335.1:3865-4432 GCF_000298275.1 Orycteropus afer afer
TGATCTGAATTCCCAAGTGTATAGTAGAGGTGACAGGTGACAGGGGCAAGGTTGTAGTCACTTCTTGGTCACAGCCAGCTACCCAGAGTGACTGAGTAGTTGAACCTGTGGGCTTGGGACCTTAGTTGCAGAGGACATTGAGCTAAATTGGCATAAGATACTACACAAAACATTGTTCCACCTCCTACTTTGGCGAGTAGCCACTGGGATCTTAAAAGCTTGAAAGCTGCCATCTAATTGCAACAATGGGTCTCTCTGCGTCCAGAGCAAAGAAGAATGAAGAAAACCAAAAATCCATGGAAACAATTAGTCCTAGTGACTGGTACACCATGCAATCCGCAGCTGATATGACTATGAGACCAGAAGAACTAGATGGTGCCCAGCTACCACTGTCAACTACTCAGAGGGGGATCTGTGTAGGAGATCCTGAATAGAGAGGGAGAACAATGTGGAACAAAACTCAAAATCATTTGAAAAAAAAAAAAAAGAGGGACCAGGTTTGCTGTTCCAATAGAGCCTGGTGGAACCACTGAGATTATGGCCCCTAACTGTCCTTCAGGTCTGGAA
>NW_006930336.1:0-526 GCF_000298275.1 Orycteropus afer afer
AACAGGAACCAGACAAGGATGCCCGCTATCACCACTTCTATTCAACATTGTACTGGAAGTCCTAGACAGGGCCATAAGGCAAGAAAGGGAAATCAGAGGCATCCAAATTAGTAAGGAAGAAGTCAAGAAGTCAAACAATCCCTATTTGCTGATGATATGATCCTACACCTAGAAAGCCCAAGAGACTCAGTCAAAAATCTACTGTAACTAATTGAGAGATTTAGCATCGTGGCAGGATATAAGATCAACATCCAGTAATCAGTTGGATTCCTATACACCAGCAAAGAGATTGCTGAAAAAGAAATAAAGAAATCAATGCCGTTTACAATACCTACCAAAAAATTAAATACTTGGGAATAAATCTTAACAGGGACACAAAATACCTGTACAAAGAAAACTATAAAAAACTACTTCAAGAAACTGTAAGAGAACTACATAAATGGAAGAACATCCCATGCTAGTGGATAGGAAGATTGAACATTGTGAAAATGTCAGTTCTACCCAAAGCAATCTATACATTCAATGC
>NW_006930336.1:1896-4618 GCF_000298275.1 Orycteropus afer afer
CAAAACATCGCATAACGTGGATGAACTTGGAGGACATTATACTGAGTGACATAAGTCAATCACAGAAAGGACAAATATTGTAGTAGTCCGTTATTGTAAAAGTCAAGGAAACGTTTATCTATGGAAGAACATTTCCTTTGTTGGTTACCAGGGTGGGAGGGGAGGATATTGAATGCTGTTAGATAGACAGAGATAAGTACTGATTTGGGTGAAGAGAAGGGCAATGTACCAAATATGAGTGACCAATATGGCAGCACTGAGAATGAGAAAAACATAGAGAGGTACATGGGAGGTACAGACAACAAATATGAACCCTTTTGTACATACAGTACTGCGTTGTCAGTGAAGGCTAACATGGGTATACGGGTGGATAGATGGGTAGACAGGCTGAACGATTAGGTATGTCTATGAAATGTGAAGTATATCCAAGAACATATATAGTGTTGGCAGACAATGGTTCTATAAGGTTATGTGAATGATTAGAATTCCCAGGTGTGCAGTAGAGTTGACATGGGGCAAGGCTGTGGTCACGGCTTGGTCACAGCCAGCTACCCAGATGGCCCAAGTAGTTGAACCTGCGGGCTTGGGACCACAGTCACAGGGAGCATCAAGCTCAATTGGCATAACATACTATAAAAAACATTGTTCCACCTCTTACTTTGGTGAGTAGCAACTGGGATCTTAAAAGCTAGCAAGCTGCCATCTAGATGCAATCTCTCCTCATCCAGAGCAAAGAATGAAGAAAACCAAAATTCATGGAAACGATTAGTCCCTGCGACTGGTACATCATCCTATCTGCAGCCTATACGACTATGAGACCAGAAGAACTAGATGGTGCCCGGCTACCACTGTCATTCACTTGGAAGGGGATCTATGTAGGACACCCTTGATAGAATGGGAGAACAATGTGGAACAAAACTCAAAATCATTTGGAGGAAATAAAAGGGGGGAACCAGGTTTACTGGTTAGTTAAGTCGGTCACAAAAGGACAAATATTGTATTAGTCCATTATTGTAAAAGTCAAGGGAACGTTTATCCATGAAAGGAAATTTTCTTTGTTAGTTACCAGCGGTGGGAGATGAAGGGAGGGAATACTTAGATAGAGATAAGTATTTATTTGAGTGAAGAGAAGGACAACATACCAAATGTGAGTGAACAATATGGTGGCATTGAGGAAGAAAAAGACATAGAAAGGTACATGGGAGGTACAGACAACAAAGATGAACCCTTTTGCACATACCGTACTGCATTGTCAGTGAACACAAACATGAGTATATGGGTGGACAGATGGGTAGACAGGCTGAACTAGTAGGTATGTCTATTAAGCAGGGAGGGTACCCAAGACCATGTATAGGGTTGGCAGACAATGTTCCTATAAGTTTATGTGTATGATCTGAATTCCCAGATGTATAGCAGAGCTGACAAGGGGCAAGGCTGTAGTCACTGCTTGGTCACAGCCAGCTATCCAGACAGACTGAGTAGTTGAACTGGTGGGTTCGGGACCATAGTTGCAGGGGACATCAAGCTCAATTGGCATTACATACTACACAAAACACTGTTTCACCTCCCACTTTGGCAAGTAGCGATTGGGATCTTAAAAGCTTGCAAGCTGCCATCTGGATGCAACGATGAGTCTCTCCTTGTCCAGAGCAAAGAAGAATGAAGAAAAGCAAAAATTCATGGAAACAATTAGTTCCAGCAACTGGTATACCATCTGATCTGCAGCGTATGTGACTATGAGACTAGAAGAACTAGATGGTGCCCGGCTACCATTGTCAACCACTTGGAAGGGGATCTATGTAGGAGATCTTGGATAGGGAGGGAGAACAATGTGAAATAAAACTCAAAATCATTTGGAGAAAAAAAAAGGGGGGGGGAGTACCAGGTTTGCTGGTCCGACAGAACCTGGTGAAACCACTGAGACTATGGCCCCTAGCAGCCCTTCAGTTCTGGAATTGAACTCACACCTGTGGCTTCCAGCCAAACAAAAGATAGGCATATGAGTTGCACATTTACCTGAGGTAGATACACTACTTGGGAAGAACAATCATGGGAGAAAGAAGGGCTGCTTATGCACATGGAGAGAGCTCAGGGCAAGAGTGCATAGAGGGATGGACACAGGGAGGAGGTAACTATCAGCAGAAGTGGGACAGGAGCTGTTGCATTGTGGTAAATTGTGATCAATGTCATGAGACAAAGTGTATATGAACTGCTATGTGGAAAGTGAATTTGCTCTGTAAATTTTCACCCAAATCACGATAAAATAAAGAATCTCCAGAACACAAAATATGTATCATTCAGAAAAGGGTATAGGAGGGAGACTTCGTAGATAACAGTGCTGTATGATCAAATGTTTGAAAAACAGGCAGAATTTAGATGTGGAAGAGTTTGGAAGAGTACGGTAGGGAAAGAGTATTCCAGAAAAAGTCATTGTATGAGTAAAAACAATTCTTAATGTAACACAAAATAGGCATATTATTTTAGATATACCACCAAAAGCACGGACAACAAAAGTAAAAAAGTAAATTGAATTTCATCAAAATTAAAACTTCTGTGTACCAAAAGACTTTATCAAGAAAGTGAAGAGAGTGGGAGGCGGGGCAAGATGGCGTACTAGGCAGAAGGATCGCACAGACCCTCTTCAACAAAGAAAAGGGAAACCAATTAACACAGACACAGAAGATAATCTTGGACCCCTGAGCCTTGAAGGAAAGGATGCAGA
>NW_006930337.1:0-557 GCF_000298275.1 Orycteropus afer afer
TTAGCTATTAGAGAGATGCAAATCAAAACAACAATGAGATACCAACTTGCTCCAGCACTAGTAGCAAAGTTCAACAAGACAGAAAATAACAAATGTAGGTGAGCATGTGGAAAGATTGGGATTCTGATACACTGCTGGTGGGACTGTAAAATGGTACAACCATTGTGGAAAGCTGTATGGCGATTCCTTCAAAAGTTGGAGTTAGAAATACTATTTGACCCACCTATTCCATTACTGGTAGCATAGTGTCTAAGGCATTTGACTGCTACCCAGAAGGCTGGTGGTTCAAACCCACCAGCCACTCCTCAGAAGGAGGTGGGGCAATCTACTTCCATAGTGACCTACCTCGGAAACCCAAGGAGGGGTCACTATGAGTCAGGTCTGACTCGACAGCACATAACAACAACAACATTCCATTACTAGACATATATCCTAAAAGAAGTGAGAGCCATGACAAGAACAGACATATGCACATCCATGTCCATTGCAGCACTATTTACAATAGCCAAAAGATGGAAACAACCTAGGTGTCCATCAACTGAGGAATGGATAACCAA
>NW_006930337.1:987-4507 GCF_000298275.1 Orycteropus afer afer
GTGAAGGGAAACATGGGTATATGGGTGGATAGATGGGTGGACAGGCTGAACTATTAGGTATGTCTATGAAGCAGGGAGTGTACCCAAGAACATGTATAGGGTTGGCAGACAATGATCCTATAAGTTTATGTGTATGATCTGAATTCCCAGGTGTATAGTAGAGCTGACAAGGGGCAAGGTTGTATGTAGTCACTGCTTGGTCACAGCCAGCTACCAAGAGGGACCGAGTAGTTGAATCTGTGGGCTCGGGACAATAGTCGCAGGGGACATCAAGCTCAATTGGCATAATATACTACACAAAACATTGTTCCACCTCCTACTTTGGCAAGTAGCAACTGGGATCTTAAAACCTTGCAAGCTGCCATCTAGATGCAACGAGGGTCTCTCCTCGTCCAGAGCAAAGAAGCATGAAGAAAACCAAAATTCATGGAAACAATCAGTCCTAGCGACTGGTACACCCATCCAATCTGCAGCCTATACAATTATGAGACTAGAACTAAATGGTGCCCGGCTACTACTGTCAACCACTTAGAAGGGGATCTACATAGGAGACCCTGGATAGAGAGGGAGAACAAGGTGGAACAAAACTCAAAATCATTTGGAGAAAAAAAAAGGGGAAGGACCAGGTTTGCTGGTCCAATAGAGCCTAGTGGAACCGCTGAGACTATGGTGGCCCCTAGCTGCCCTTCAGGTCTGGAATTGAACCCATGCCTGTGGCTTCCAGCCAAACAAAAGACAGGCATATGAGTTGAACATTTACCTAAGGTACATACACTCCTTGGAGAGAACAATCATGGGAGAAAGTAGGGCTGCCTCTGTACAGGGAGACAGCTCATGGGGCAGGAGTGCATGGAGGGATGGACACAGTAAAGAGGTAACTATCGGAAGGAAGTATGAGGGGAGATGTTGCATTGTGGTAAATTGTGGTCAATGTCATGAGACAAAGTGTATGTGAACTGCTGTATGGGAAGTGAATTTGCTCTGTAAATTTTCACCCAATCACAATTAAAAAAAAAAAAAAAAAAGAGTATAGTTAACAGTAACATACAAGTATCAGCTTCTTAGTTTTAATAAATGTACCATGGTAACGTAAGATGTTTACAATGGGGGAATTGTATGACAGGTATACAGAAACTCTTTGTACTATCTCTACAATTTTTCTGCATATCTAAAATTATTCTAAAACAGTTTTTCTTTTTTTAGACATTGCAAAACTAAACATTTATTCCTTTTTCTAGGGAGAAAACCCATGGGCTTTGTATCTCCAAAGTGGTCCATGAGCTAAAAATACTTAAGAACCACTTGTTCCTGCTATTTCTTTAACCCTTATGGCCTAAGTATCCTGACTCCTTGTTACCCAGAGCTTCCCTCAAAACCCACAATTTAAATTAATTCTAAATCCAAGATCACCTTTATTTGGAACTTCTAGAGCAGAAGTGGAATGCCATAAATTCTGGAGCCACCTTCTGGTAACTTGCTGGGAAAATGAAGACCAAAATAAACAAAAGGACATAGGTTTAGAATGGCTGGCAGGGAAGACAAGGAAGGTCTAAGGCTGGGCATGGCGGCTCTCCAGTCATGAAGGTAAGAACTAAGGTAAGATTATAAAACACACGAGACTGAAGTTGACCAACAACCTTTATTCTGGTCCTCATTAAGCAATCTATGTTCTTCATCTCTGCCCCAAGCAGCAGCAACTGCACCCAGCCCTGAGTGGAAGACAGGTACAAGTAGTGGAAGACCTTGTAGAGGAAAAAAATTGACAGGTGAGATCTCTGACTATCCCGGCTTAGATGAAGGTAGAATAGAAAGAGTGTACATGTGCAATATTCCAAACACAGTTCCTTCAAAGCTGAGGCCTTCAGGAAGGGGCTGGCTGAAGGAGACAGGTAAAGGCTCACAAAACTGCACAGCTCCACAATCAATCCAAAGTACCTAGAAAATACAAAGAGCAATTTGTAAAGAAGGTGCCTCAAGAACTGTGTAGCAAACTGAAAGAAGTCAAAATGGAAATGCAGCAGTTCTCTTAAGACCAAAATAATAGCTTTGAGGAATAGCCATCCAAAAGATCCCTGGGGAGAAAACTTGTCATTATGGGAGGATGGACAGTTGGTAACTGGTATACTGGTCTGAGGAATCAGAGATGGGAAAGGAGCTAAGAAGCTGTTTTAATTAATGATCATTCATGTGGGTTACTATATTTTTTTCCACAAAAAGTACACCCACATAAATAATGTATACACATATATAACAGGCAGAAATATTACATTAACAAATTATTATTGCATAGCACACCCATGCGTATGCAGCATATCTCATGACATTTCCAGAAGTGTACTTTGGCCTCATTCACCCTCACTCAGTAGTACAAAAATGTTACTTTTGATCATATTTGTGTAATAAAAGTATAAGTCATGGTAAAGAAGCCACGGATCAAGGTCAGCAGTACACCAGTAACTGGAAAATAATTAAAACTGTGCATCTGCAGTTCATGACCAGGCCTGAAAGTGCTGGAGTTCCTTGTAGCCAATCTGTGCCCAGGTACCTCATGGGTAGAGGGTAGGGTAGAGGGCTGTGTGCAGGGTTGCCACAACCCAAGGCTGGGCGGATCCCACGGCAGGCAGGGACCACTGCCCATGTGCACCCAGATCCTGCACGGCCCCATGTATGTATAGCAGAACTGTGCGGATGCAGATATGACAGGCCTGTCAGACCTGTCTTGTCCCCTCTGCCCCAAGGCTCATATGTCTGCCTGTAGCATCTGTGCAGGTGGGAGATTCAAATGGTCTAAGCATGGCAGCCAGCCAGCCTGTTTGAGTGGCCCCTCCAGCCTAGAGTGCACAAAGTTGCACACCTCCTTGCCGGCTGCCCTGGCAAGGGCTGTTTCAGGGAGGAAAAAGTAATTTCTTCCTGCATTAGAGAAAGCAGTTTGCAGAGCAGAGAAGGAAACCTGCCAGGAAAAGGACTACTTTAGAAATCAAGGGTAGGCTGGTGAGGGCCTGCTGCTGGGAATCAAACATCTGTGTCAACAGCCACCCAGATGAAGACTTAATATGAAGCCCATTAGTTAGAAAAATAACATTGAAATGAAGTCAGCAACATGTAAAAGACTCATGAAAATAGCACGCAGGGGCTGTGCGGTATGTAAAACTGTATAAAGCATGCGTTATTTGTGTAGATACTGTATACAAGCGTGAATGACACAAAATAATTGAGGTAAGTTCTCTAAGCAAAGAGTTAATAATCTCTTTAGAAACTTCCAGTTCAAAACAGGGGACTAAGTCCACAAGTTTGTATACCTTACCTCCCAAGATTCCATTTAAAAGAAAAATGGTTTCAAAAAATATAATTCTACAACAAAATGGGAATTTCAACAAAAAGCTGAATAGAAATCTCACTCAAGTATTTTTAAAAATAGAGCAGAGGAGAGGCGGGGCAAGATGGCGGACTAGGCAGAAGGATTGCACAGACCCTCTTCAACAAAGAAAAGGGAAACCAATTAACACAGATACAGAAGATA
>NW_006930338.1:0-2364 GCF_000298275.1 Orycteropus afer afer
ACCTCATATAAGCAGAGCTATGCTCTGTATTTTCAATGATTAATTTTTTTGGAAGTACATCATCAGGACTTTCTTCTGAAGCACATTTAGATTAACTCAAATTACTAATCATTTGTATCATTCAAGGACTCCCAAAATATATCCATTAAAAAAAAAAAAAACTCACTGCCTTTGAGACAGAGCCAACTTATATGACCCCTTCTTGGGTTTCTGAGAGTATCACTACAGAAGTAGATTGCCCAGTCTTCCTTCTGAGGAGTGGCTGGTGGGTTTCCATAGATCTGACTTAACCCAGTGACCAACAATTTGAATCTTTTCACTGCCACACCTTTATTTGAACCTATTCCATGATGTAATTAGTTTTGTAAATTTTATATGTAGAATTACATTTTTTTCCCTATTAGGCAATATGGCATTATTAAATCGGGAAAAAAATGAGATTTTTAGTTTGCTTAAGAGGAAATATTCAATACCTGCTTCCCACACACATATATTTTAGCAAGATGCTGAGTTTGTGCCTGGAATTCTTTCTTTTGATTAATGAGAAGTCATTCCAGTCACCTGCTTACTAAGGAGTTGAGAAATAAATGAAATTGTTCCCTATGTCTAGAAAACAAGTCGCATTTATTCTTCTTGGGATCACAGTAGCCAATAACTACCTGTAAACACAGTTTGATGGTTTATGTCTTAAAAGAAGAAAAAAGAAAAGAAAGGAAGAAAGAAAAATCTTTATAGCTAAAAAAAATCAAGCCTTCCTTATGAATCAGGAGACTCACATCCTAAGGTGCACCTCTGAGAGGAAAAGTCAGGGCTCTAGCAATATAGTTCTTAGCAGAGAATTGTCTGGCTTTGATATATACACATCCAAAGCTATAGCTTAGAGGTTGAACCCTTGCATCATTATTCCATACATACCAAACTGATTTGCTCATTTCTATAATCATTCACAGAGCACAGGAACCATCTGAGGGGAATAAGTCCAGGATGGCAAACTGTGCTCCTTATAACTATAAGGGATATAGTGCTCAATAGAGTGGAATTACTTTTCCAGAAAAATAAATCAAAGGCCTAGAAATTTTTCAAACCCTGAAGCCATGAATGATGTTTACACTTCTTGTTGGCTTCTAGTTTTACATCTAATATACAGTGAGCAAAAAATATCCAAATCCTTTCCAGAAATGAAAGACAAAGGCTTATAATAAAATGTCCCTGCTCCAAGTAATCTGGTACCAGAGATTATAACTCTGTCTTTTGTCATACCATCTTCCCTTGAGCATGTTTCTAAAAAGCATGCAAAATAATTCAACTAAAACCTTCCCATGTATAACTATTGTCTAGTAATGTAACCAGCCTATGATAGAAGAAATGTGAAAACTAACATGATTTTAAAGATTGAGGAGTTCTGGTAAGATGGCAGAATAGGCAGAAAGACTGCACAGACCCTCTTCCACAAAGAAAAGGAGAACCAATTAACACAGATACAGAAGATAATCCTAGACCCCTGAGCCTTGAAGGGAAGGATATAGAAGTGGACTAAACTCCAACTAGCAGAAGAATTTGCATGAAAACCCCAAAAAAGGAGACATACAGAGCTACAGTCTGGCAGTGATCCCGATGGCACAGACAGCTTGGATATTGCTGAGTGGTGTTAAGACCTAAGA
The DNA here is from genome assembly GCF_000298275.1 of Orycteropus afer afer. Taxonomy (NCBI): domain Eukaryota; kingdom Metazoa; phylum Chordata; class Mammalia; order Tubulidentata; family Orycteropodidae; genus Orycteropus; species Orycteropus afer. The sequence goes on from NW_006930338.1 coordinate 1,662, forward strand.
GTTAACCTAAAAATCAGCCTTGCTACCCAGGGACTTCATGGAGGAGTGTTCTGGTGGCTGGTGAGTAAAAGGGGAAGCAGAGAAGCAGAAGGTGGGCTGAGCTGTGGACTTTTGCCTGTCCAGATGGCACAGCCATTTTGAAAGTTTACAAGTGGCTTGACCATTTTGGATATTTAAAATGACAGCATTCTCCCAGATTCCAGGGACTTAAAAACAGGTTCCACTTACCAGGAACCTCAAGGACATTCCAGACCCAGATGACTGGAAAGGTATGACATTCCTCCTGTGACTGTTACACCCCACACCCACTTGGTGAACAGAGGTACGGCCATCCCTCACCCCTACCCAATTTCTGGGCTGTCAGGAATTCCATCTCAGTCTGTGTGCTCAGACGGACCCTGGGTGCCCTGCCCTGCCCTATTCTGATTTTTATTCTTTTTTCTGTTTTTAGTTTGTTTTAAAACTACTACTATAATTATTATTATGTTTGTCCTTTTTACTATTATTCTTTATTCTTCCCCTCCTAGGTTCTATTTTTTAGCTTTTTTTCTTTTCCCTGTTCCTGGTTGCATTTTTTTTTCCCTTCTTCTGATTAACTGCATTCCCTATCTTTCTTTTTTAATTTTTCCCATTTTTTTCTTCATAATTCTCCTTTGCTACCTTTTTTCTCTTACTGCTCTCTCCCCAGATGTTGCAGGGTTTT
>NW_006930338.1:3394-4530 GCF_000298275.1 Orycteropus afer afer
TTGGGAAGTCCAATGAACTCCTTCCCTGAAAGCACCACAGGAAAAACAAAAGGTTACTTAAAAAGGACAACAAGTGAGAATAAGCTCTGATTTCTCAGCAGAAACCTTGCAAGTGAGAAGGCAATTGGATGGTATATATAAAACCCTGAAAGAGAAAAATTTTCAACCAAGAATTATATACCCAACAAAATTGTCCCTCAAATATGATGGTGAAATTAGGAGATTTCCAGATAAGCAGAAACTAAGAGAATTTGTTAAAACCAGACCAACCTTACAAGAGACATTAAAGGGAGTCCTTTGAACAGACAAACAAAAATAGCAAACAACAACTGATCATTAACACACAAGATGACATGACCCAGACACCACAGCTATGGACATATCCAAAGTAAAATCAACTTACAAGATTATAAACAGGGAACCAGAGACATCAATTGCCAAGTGAGGACAACTATAAACCAAAAAGATGGAAAATACTGTTTAGTTACAGAATTTCTAAATGGTGAGGAAGTTAAGAGAGTTGCAAGACAGGATGGATTGTTCTTATTGAGGGGAGAAGATTAAGAATAACAGGGTAATCTCAAAGAAAAATGATAAACCTTTACATCACAATAAAAAAAAAAGGACAAGCACAAATATTCAGCAAATACTAAAACAACAGCAACAAAGGAAATGATAACACAACTCATAAATATAGTGCACTCAGCACAGAAAATAATATGGAACAAAGAAACCAGGGACACCACGAAAAAACACATAACAAAATGAGAGCAATCAATTCATACTTGTCAATAATTACACTGAATATTAATGGATTAAATGCACCCCTCAAGAGATGAAGAGTTGCAGATTGGATAAGAAAATAAAACCCATCAATATGCTGTCTACAAGAGGCACATCTTAGAGATAAAGACAAAAATAGACTGAAAATCAAAGGTTGGAGAAAGATATATCAAGAAAATGGCAACTGTAAAAGATCAGGAGTGGTATTAATTTCTGATCAAATTGACTTTAAGACAAAACCCACAATAAGAGAAAAGGAAAGACATTATAAAATGATTAAAGGATCAATTGAACAATAAATATCTGTGGACCCAATGAAAGAGACCCAAAATACATAAATCAGACTTTAAAAG
>NW_006930339.1:0-530 GCF_000298275.1 Orycteropus afer afer
AACTCTGGTAGCATAGTGCCTAAGGTACTTGACTGCTAACCAGAAGGCTAGTGGTTCAAACCCACCAGCCACTCCTCAGAAGAAAGGTTGGGCAATCTCCTTCTGTAGTGATACCACCTTGGAAACCCAAGGAGGGGTCACTATGAGTCAGGGCCGACTTGAGGGCATATAACAACAACATGCTCTGAGATACTGCAACATCTAGTGTTTATTATCATCCATCAGTTTTAGTGCCATCTGGTAGACACAAAACTGATTAAGATTAGTGTTCAATGGGAGCAAACCAACAATTATTTATTTACCAACTCTGGAAGTGAAAAAGAATCCATTTACTGAAGATTTTCTTGCTCTAAACATTGGGTGCTTCCCCTCCCCAGGCCTGATCCCTGTTAGACCTCAGACTATTACTTTACATAAGTGACTTGAAGAAATAACCTCTGCTGCCTATAAGTCACTGCTTTTTGACATATAATTTACAGTCTACAGATGAGTCCATGTAACATTTATTAAAATTAGCAAAAATCTTTTGG
>NW_006930339.1:1890-4471 GCF_000298275.1 Orycteropus afer afer
GACTCGACGGCACATAACAACAACAACAACAAGGTAAAATGGGCAGTGTGGTATTTGAAATGCAATTCTGAAAGATAGGTGAGTTAGCTTGAATACTTGTCTTCAATTAGGTTTCATTTTCCTGCTTTATTTCTTCAACTGTTCATGATAAAATGATTTATGCTCCATATTACAAATGGGAAAGCTAGTGATGCTGGGACCAAGAGGTGGCATCTCTTATAACATGATGAAAATGGATAACACCAAGAAAAGCCATCAACTCTTCCCCTGAACATAGTAGAACAAACTGTTTCACTAGGTAGATCTGTGTGAAGAGCTGTTTCTGTGCTTCATCAGTGCTTTAGGGCATGGACCCCTAAGTTCCAGCATGATCCTGTCCTTCCTAACTGAATGATGTCCAGAGAGTTCCCAGAGAAATAACTTTCACTAGATCAAAAAAGCAGTTGTTTTTAAAAGAAATTATGTGCACTATCTCAGTGTGTCATTGTTGTTAGCTGCTGTTGAAAAAGGAGCTCTGGTGGCACAGTGCCTAAGGCATTTGACTGCTAACTAGAAGGTTAGTAGTTCAAACCCACCAGCCGCTCCATGTAAGGAAGACTGGGCAATCTACTTCTGTAAAGATTTACTGCCTTGGATACCCAAAGGGGGTCACTATGGGTCAGAGTTGACTCGATGGCATGAGTTTGGTTTTTGGTTTTGGTTGAGGGCCTGACTCATGGAGACCCCATGCACCATAAAACGAGTGATTGGCCATTGTGATCCATAAGGGTTTCATTGGCTTATTTTCAGAAGTATATTGCCAATCCTTTCTTTCTAGTTTGTCTTAGGCTGGAAGCTCTGCTGAAACCTTTTCTGCATCATAGCAATAGCCAAGCCTCTGCTAACAGATGGGGTGGCTGGCCACGAAGTGCCTTTGCTAGCTGAGAACAGAGACTGGGTCTCCCATGTGGGGAGAAAACAAACAAACAAACAAAAACAACCACTGCCATTGAGTCGATTTCGACTCAGAGAGACCACACACACACACACACACACACACACACACACATATATATACACATACTGGCCCACATGGAAGGTGAGAATTTTACCACCTAACCACCACTCTCCTCACTGTTTTGTCATTATGCTATGACTAATATCCATACAAAGGAGCTCCGGTGGTATAGTGGTTAAGGGATGTGGCTGCTAACCAAAAAGTCAGTGGTTAGAACCTACCAACTATTCCATGGAGAAAAGATGAGTCAAATCTTCTGTAAAGATTTACTGTCTTGGAAGGGCAATATTAGCACAGGGAGATAGCACAGGGGGCAGGAAGGCATAGGAAAGAAGGATACAGGGAAGAGGTAACTACAGGAAGTATGAAGAGAGCTGTTACATTGTGAGGATTATAGTCAATGTCATGAAACAAAGTGTGTATGAACTGCTGTATGGAAAATGAATTTGCTCTGTTAACTTTCACCCAAATCACAATAAAAATTAAAAAAAAAAAAAAAAGATTTATGGCTTTAGAAACCCAATGGGAGTCACTATGAGTTGGAATTAACTCAATGGCAGTGAGTTTAGAGTTTGAGATCCATACAAGGAGCTCTGGTAGCACAGTGGTTCATACATCACCTGCTAACCAGAAAGTCAGTGGTTCAAACCCACCAGCCAGTCCATGGGAGAAAAAAGAGGCAGTCTGGTTCCCTAAATATTTATAGCCTTGGAAATGCTATGGGCAGTTCTGCTCTGTCCTATAGCATCACTGAGTCAGAATCAACTTGGTGGCAGTGAGTTATCCATACACAATTGTAGTCTTTCATCATTATTCATGGATATCATCTTCCCAAACTTACTTATTCACCAAAAGCACTCCCCAAAAAATTGAAAACCAAACACACTGTCATCGAGTCAATTCTGACTCATAGCAACCCCATTGGGTTTCCAAGACTGTAAATCTTTATCAGAAGTAGACTGCCTCATCTTTCTTTTAGGATGGCTTGTGGGTTCAAACTACTGACCTTTTTTTTGGTTAGCAGCCAAATGCCTTAACCACTACACCTCCAGAGCTCCTTCTACCAAAAGCACTGTTGCTGTTAGGTGCTGTCAAGTTGGCTCCAACTTATAGCGACCCTGTGTACAACAGAACGAAACATCGCCCAGTCCTGTGTTAGCCTCTTAATCCTTGCTATGTTGTTGTTGTTGTTTGCCATCAAGTCGGACCTGACTCATAATGACCCCTCCTTGGGTTTCCAAGGCAATATCACTACAGAAATAGATTGCCCAACCTTCCATCCAAGGAGTGGCTATTAGGTTTGAACCACCAGCCTTCTGCTTAGCAGTCAAGTGCCTTAGGCACTATGCTACCAGAGCTCCCAAACCTTGCTATATCTAAGCCTATTGTTGCAGCCACTGTGTCAATCCATCTCATTGAGGGCCTTCTCCTTTTTTGCTGACCCTTCACTTTACCAAGCATGATACCCTTCTCCAGGGATTGGTTCCTTCTGACCACATGACCAAAGTAGTTGAGACAAAGGCTGGCCATTCTCGCTTTCAAGGATCTTTCCAGCTACACGTCGTCTTTTTTTTTTTTTTTTTT
>NW_006930340.1:0-523 GCF_000298275.1 Orycteropus afer afer
TGTCTAACTGAGTGGGAGACAACAACAGTCCCCATAAGACACAACTACACCCACACATCCTGTAACTTCAATTACTGAGCAGAGAGCCACTACCTCCTTCTCCACTAACAGGCCAACAATAAAAAACCACCAAGGAGAGCCAGAATCACCCTTGGTTGCTCTTCAAAAACAGTTAACAGAGATCTAAATACAACTATGCCACAATGCCTTGGAAACAACAGACAATCAGAGTCCACACAAAGAAGCAGGATAAAGTGGTAGAAACAAAGGAGCAGGATAAAGACACAGAACACATCCCTGAGGAAGAATCAGCATTGGAACACTCTAATAAGGAATTCAAAAGAATAATCTTTAGGTATCTTCAAAGGATTGAGAGACAGACCAAAGAAACCACAGAAAAAACCTTAGAAGAATTTCAGAAAAAATATAAGAACAAAATAACAAAATAAATGAAAAATTAGAAATGATTCTAAATCTACAGATAGAAATCCAGAAGATTAATACTAAATTGTCAGAAATAGAT
>NW_006930340.1:1633-2314 GCF_000298275.1 Orycteropus afer afer
AGGTTGGAAAAAGATATATCAAGCAAATGGCAAGTGTAAGAGAGCAGGAGTGGCAATATTAATTTCTGATCAAATTGACTTTAAGACAAAAACCATCATATGAGACAAAGAAGGACATTATATAATGACTAAAGGATCAATTGAACATGAAAGTATAACAATAATAAATATCTATGGACCCAATGAAAGAGCTCCAAAATACATAAATCAGACTTAAAAAGAGTTCAAAAGCCAAAGAGATGACTCCACAGTCATAGTGGGAGACTTTAATACACCACTTTCTTTGAAAGACAGAACAACTGCAAAGAAACACAACAAAGATGCAGAAAAGCTAAACAGTACAATCCACAAACTTGGCCTTATAGACATCTATAGAGCACTTCACCCAGCAGCAGCACAATATACATTCTTCTCCAAGGCACATGGAACTTTTTCTATGATAGACCATATGTTAAGCCATAAAGCAAGCCTTAATAAATTTAAAAACATTGAAATACTGCAAAGAATCTTCTCAGATCATAATGCTATCAAATTAGAAATCAATAGTAGGAAGATCAACAGGAAAAGAGTAAATACATGGAAACTGAACAACACCCTCCTTGAGTAAGACTGGGTAAGAGAAGAAATCAAAATTGAAATTCAAAAATTCCTTGAATCAAATGAGAATGAAAACACAACATA
>NW_006930340.1:3149-4326 GCF_000298275.1 Orycteropus afer afer
ACTATTCCAAAACATAGAAAAGGATGGAATCCACTCTAACTCATTTTATGAAGCAAGCATAACCTTGATACCAAAACCAGACAAAGACATCACTCAAAAGAACTACAGACCAATATCCCTCATGAATATAGATGCAAAAATCTTCAACAAAATCCTAGCCAATAGATTGCAACAACATATCAAGAAAATCATTCATCATAACCATGTGGGGTTCATATCAGGTATGCAGGGATGGTTCAACATTAGAAAAACAATCAACATCATCCACCATGTTAATAAAACAAAGGAGAAGAACCACATGATCATATCAATTGATGCAGAAAAGGCATTTGATAAAATCCAACATGCATTCATGATCAAAACTGTCAGCAAAATAAAAATAGAAGGGACATTCCTCAACATAATAAAGGGCATCTATGCAAAACCAACAGCCAACATTTTTCTCAGTGGAGAGAGACTGAAACCATTCCTCTTGAGAACAGGAACCAGACAAGAATGCCCACTATCCCCACTTCTATTTAACATTGCACTGGAAGTCCTAGCCAGGGCCCATAAGGCAAGAAAGGGAAATCAAAGGCATCCAAAGGGGTAAGGAAGAAGTCAAACTATCCTTATTTGCTGATGATATGATCCTATACCTAGGAAACCCAAGAGACTCAGTTAAAGATCTACTGGAACTAATTGAGAGATTTTATCCTGGTGGCAGGATATAAGATCAACATCCAAAAGTCAGTTGGATTCCAGCAAAGAGATTGCAGAAAAAGAAATAAGGAAATCAATACCGTTTACAATAGCTACCAAAATAATAAAATACTTGGGAATAAATCTTACCAGGCACACAAAGACCTATACAGAGAAAACTATAAAAAACTACTTCAAGAAACCATAAGAGATCCACATAAATGGAAGAACATCCCATGCTTGTGGATAGGAAGATTAAACATTGTAAAAATGTCGGTTCTACCCAAAGCAATCTATACATTCAATGCAATCCCAATCCAGATCTCATCAACATTCTTTAGGGAAATGGAAAAAACAATCACTAACTTTATATGGAAAGGAAAGAGACCTCGGGTAAGAAAAGCACTATTGAAGAAGAAAAACAAAGTAGGAGGTCTCATATTGCTGGATCTCAAAACCTACTATACAGCCACAGTAGTCAAAACTGCCTGGTATT
>NW_006930341.1:0-1259 GCF_000298275.1 Orycteropus afer afer
TAATTCTTTTGAATTCCTTTTCAGAGAATTCCAATGCTGCTTCTTCCTCAGGGATGTGTTCTGGGTCTGTATCCTGCTTCTTGTTTCTACCCGTTTATCTTGCTTCTTTGTGTGGACTCTGATGGTTTGTTGTCTCTGAGACATCATGGTATTTTATTAAGATCTGTGTTAACTTTTTGTGAAGAGAAGCCAAGGGTGATTGAGGCTCTTCTTGGTGGTTTATTATTTTTGGCCTGTTGGTGGAAAAGGAGGTGGTTGTTCTCGCTTAGTAAGTGAAGTTGCAGGAGATGTGGGTGTAGTTGTGTCTTACGGGGACTGTTGCAGTCTCGCACTCAGTTAGACAAAAATTACAATTAAATCCTTCAAAAATCTGAAAGCACCTGGCCAGAAAATACACCGTGTAATCACACTGGAACAACAACCAAAAAAAGAAAAAAACAAGAAAACCTGCAATATCTGGGGATAGGGCACTAAGAGAAGAAAGGTAGAGAAGGATACTAATGAAGAAAAAGATGGGAAAAATGCAAAAAGTAAAACAAGGAATGGGGTTAACCATGAGAAGAAAATGAAAAAAACAATTTGCAACCAGTAACAGGGAAAAGAAAAAAAGCTGAAAACTAGGACCTGTGAGGGAAGAATAAAGAATAATAGTAAAATGGACAAAGGTATTAATAATAATAATAGTTTTAAAACATACAAAAACAATCAAACTAATATCAAGGGAAAAGAAAGAGAAAAACAAAAGAAAATAAAAAGAAAAAAATTGGGGGAGGGCAAGGCAGGTCACCCAGGCTCCGTCAGAGTACACAGACTGGTATGGAGTTCCTATGAGCCCAGAAGGTGGGTGGGACTGGGGGATGGCCACACCTCTGTTCACCAAGCAGGTGTGGAGTATAAGAATAACAAAGGGTATGTCACACCTTTTCAGTTGTCCAAGTCTGGAGTGTCCTTGGAGTTACTGGCAAGTGGAATATGCTCTTAAGCCCCTGGAATCTGGGAGTTCACTGTCCCTTTAAATATCCAAAATGGTCAAGCTGCTTGTAAACATTCAAAATGGCTGTGCCCTCTGGACAGGGAAAAGTCCACAGCTCAGCCTGCCTTCCTCTTTGCTGCTTCTCCTTCTATTCATCAGCCACCAGAGCAGTCCTCTGTGCAGTCCCTGGCTATAAGGGCTGATTTTTAGGTTAATTCTTAGGTCCTACTAGACTTGGCACTCTCCAAGCTGTTTGTGCCGTGCCATCAGGAAAGCTCAGGATCAC